>NC_057925.1:10053955-10355535 GCF_018873765.1 Telopea speciosissima | reverse complement strand
AGTCATACGACCGTCTATGATGTATGGTGCAGAATGTTGGGCAGTTAAGAAACATCATATAGATAACTCAGTGTAACAGATATGAGCATGTTGAGATGGAGAAGTGGCAAAACAATGAAGGATAAAGTAAGAAATGATCATATTAGAGCTGATTTGGGAGTAGCTACGAAACATGATAAGCTACGAGAAAGTCGTTTGAAGTGGCATGGCCATGTTCAACAGTGGCTTTTGGATGCTCCACTGGGAGGAGTGATTTGATTCAGATTGAATGAACTAAAAGAGTTAGGGGCAGACCTAAAATGACCTTAGGAGAAGTGGTGAGGAAAGACATGCATAGCTTAGGCCTTGTATTAAGTATGACCTTGAATAGAGCTGATTGGAGGGCAAGGATCCATGTAGCAGACCCCATTTAGTTGGGATAAAACTAAGTTGTTGTTGTTGTAGTTGTTGTACTTTTATTCGGGGCCCGACTATTATCTTATTTTGTTGTTGTGTTGTTATTTCGTTGCAGTTATATGGGTAGCAATTTATAAAATAATTGTTTAGAGGTTTAATATATAGTTCTATGGGTAATTATATTAGGAAATAACTTCCTTTTTTTTCCTTTTTTTTTTTTTTTTTTTTTTTTGGGGGGGGGGGGGTAATGTTATGAGGCTCTTTGTACTCATTATGGAAACACAATGAATGAATGAAAGTATTTGGAATTTGTGAGATTACTCTCTTTTCTGCAGCGCAAGTGACTATGCAATTCCTGGAATGAATCCAAGATGGTGTGAACCCAAGATGCATATCTACTTTCTTCTTTCTTCTCTATCTTCTTCTATCCACTCCTCTTTTTCAAACTCTATATCTACAGCAAACCACCCCTGTTCGATCCTCCAATTCCATTGTTGCTTGTTTATCTTCTTTTTTTTTTTTTTTTTGTAACCGGAATATTCTCTAGGACCCGGGCTAGCCCCTAGAATTTTATTAATAATCAAAATCATAGGAAAAAATACAGGGGGGGGGGGGGGGGACATTCCCGCCTTACCCCAATCCAAGGGGACACAACGCTCTCAAAACCCTCCAAAGAAACTCACCACCATACAAGGAAACCCCAAACAAAAAACAAAACCTAATGCCTCAAAACAGGAAGACCTGCAGCATCCTCGCAGGTAATCCTCTTTAGCTCAATAGGCAGCCGACAATCAGATCTAAACAAAGTGTTGGTAGCTGATTCGCATGCATAGTTCGCCAGCCAATCCACGGCCCTGTTTCATCATATTTCTCCCAACCTCCATTTTCATTTTTTAAGAGCCTTCCATTTGTTCTTTCAACTACAGCCGCCCAAAAACCCCAATAAATCATACCTGTTTGGCTGAAATAGGACTGATTGTGATGAAAGATATGGTATCCCAAATTTCCTTGACCCTCCTTAGCCAAATCTCCAAGAAACCCAATCTTCTTCTTGCCTAGACTTGATTATAGCTAAATTTCTTTCTAGTTGTTGTATCAGTCCCAAGCTTTCCAATTTTTGTCTCAACTTCAGCCCCCAAATACCTTGGATATTCTTCTACCAGTAACAAGGAGGCTTTGAGGACACATTCTGTGGAGCTAGGTAGTGATTTAGCACTTATTCACAGCATTCTAACCCGTGGATCAGCAAAGGAAGGTACTGATCTATCATGTTTCTTTTATTAAATTTTCCTTTACATACTTAGCATGAAATTCTGTACATATGATTTGTTGTTTCTTTCTTTATGGCTGTACTTGTTAAGAATTTCTGCATGTATGCTGAAATATATGAGTTGAATACCCTTCCTAGCCTTCCTACCTTTCAGTTAGGATAAGTTTCTAGGTTTCCGAAACCTGTCCTACACCACAGACACTACCGGTTACTTTTGAGAATTACATGAGAACATACTTCAACAGCAATAATAGTTTCCCTCCTAGGTGATTTGATGACTCACAGAAGGTGGAAGACTTTTCTTCCCTAGACCCTACCGTGGAAGACTGTAGAAGAGGTCAAAGAGGATGAGGTTGAAGTAGTGGTGGAACTGTGGAAGATGAGGCCAAGAGCACAAGAACCGTCAAGATCCAATAAACTGTTCTTGAAGAGAGAGAATTTGTGTTACCACCTTGTTTTTTTTGACACGAAAGCTCCCAGGGTTGAAGAGTTTACTCCTAACATCCAAAGCTCCCAGAGTTCTGTTATAGCTTGATGTTCACCACCTAAAGTTGATTCCTCGACTTTGCAAAAGTCGAGGTCAAGCTTCTTCAAGCCGGGGAGAATTGATGCAAATAAATCACCTAAATCGGCTTATTTTATTATAAATAAGCCTTGGCATGATTATTTATGTGTTGGGCCTTTAATCCAATGGGTTTTCTTTGTAATGGACCACTTTAATGGGCCTATAATATAGGTAGAGGCTAGGCATACAGGATTAGTTAAGTTTTTGTCTTTATTTTAACTATTATTAAGTGTTTTAGTTAGGATGAATTAGGATTCCAGAAGTCCAGTTCTGTTTTGAGTTAGTTCTCTTCATTATTTTAGTTTCCTAGTCAGTTTATGTTACCTTATTAGTTAAAGATTGGATTAGGCCTTTCCTTTTGATTGTTTGAGTCTGTTTTTGAGTCTCATATATAAGTTTGTAAGGGGGTCCAACCTTGTACACGAATTTGAGTAATGAGATTTTGGATTGAGCTTTTCTGTATTCTGCAAAATTCAGATTTGTTGTGAGATGCAGTGTTATATTACTTATATGGTCAGATACCTTTAATGGCTATTGGGACTCCAGTCGAGCCTAGGTGGGCTGCTTAGTCATATCTTCTTCTTCTCCATCAATATTCAATGTTTTCCTTGAGATTCTGTAAAAAGGGATGTGTAATTTGAACCTAGGGATCATGAGATCATCCTACCTACCACACATCAGTGATCTTTCTCTTCTTTTTTTTTTTCGGTAGACATCAGTGATCTTTCTGAATACATACATAAATGGTAAATAATCAAGCTGTGGATGTTTTAGTTAATCATAGCTGTGCGGCCAGAATGGTGCTTTCTAATAAATTATAAGGGGGGGGGGGTGTTAGAGTTACTAGTAGTTATGTTCTAAGGGTAGTTTGGGGACTAGCCTGTTGACTAGTTGCCTTAATATGTAATTTCTATCTTTTTACCTTTTTTACTGTTTACCTCCTTAGGGAGGTGTATGTAATTCTACTTCTTCTACTAATGAATCAATATAGGTGTGGAGAGATCTTTCTCACATAACCTAACATTACAACCGAAATATTGTTCCTTCATTCTCTTGCTCTCTTCTTCTTCTCTTCCTCTCCTCCATCTTCTTCCTCTTCTCTTACCTACATTCTTAACCTAAAATCCAACTTGGTATCAGAGCTTTAGGTTTGAGAGTCGTATCACCACTCTTTTCACAATTTTTTTCCTCTCTTTGAGATCCTAGAACTCAAAGGATTTCAAAGAAGAGGTTCCTATGTAAATCCTTTGCTAAAGTAATATGCAATAGGTTCTCTACAACCTATTTAGGTGATTGAAGATGGTCCTTGAGCTACTGTGGAGCTCTATTGAAGTTATTTTGAAGTGAATCAAGCAGCAACCTAGGTTTCCGCCAGCTCAAGATTGCAGGCCAGGTCAGTTCCTTTCTCGGCATGTCTTTGGAGCTTGGAATAGCTCAATAGAACCGTACAGAGATCCTTTCCATGCTTCCCATGTGTCTCCTTGATGATTGAAGGAACTGTCTAAGCATAGCTCAGTTTCGTTGGGTCTGTTTTCTGCCCAGATTTCTGCCAGTTGCAGGTTGAATCCATGGCCCAGTTACATTTCAGCTTGGGTTTGGCTGTTGGACCAGCCCACTAGGATCGTATAAGGGTCCTATTTATTGTCCTTGTGTTCTCCTTTGATGGATGAGACCATTCTTTGAGCCTTACTCAGTTTCGTGGTGACAGTTTTTCTGCCCACCCGATGGTGCTGTATTTTTCTTGTGCTTGCATTTAGGGTATATTGGTCTTCTTGTTTGGTTGAGAAGTGATTATGAACATCTGTATTTGAATATTGGAGCTTGTTTAAGCTGTTTTACTTCTTGAAGAGTGTGTTGAGATAATTTCTTTGGGTTGAGTGTGCACTCCCCTTTGCTGGTTGTTGTCTGTTTATGGTCAAGTGCTCTTTCCCATACACTATGGGTGATACATCTGCTTCTGAACTTGGTTCGGCTACCTCACAGCCTCTCCCCACAGCATCTCCAGTTGTTTATGAGAGTGTACCTACACAGATTTCCTTTGTGAAACTTGATGGCACTAACTATTTGGATTGGTCACACTCCGTTAAGCTTTCACTAAGAAGCAAATGGAAACTAGGGTACATTACAGGTACCATCACGGCTCCTGAGCCTAGTTCACCAGCTTATGACCAATGGGAGGCCAACAATTCTACAGTCATGACATGGCTAATCTTCTCTATGACTCCTGAGATTGGACGAAGGTTTATAAGAAAGGAGACTGCCAAGGCCATCTGGGACTGTGTTTCACAAACGTTTGATCGAGTGGGTGACTCTGCCAAGGTCTACCAGCTTCACCAAAAGATCAACTCCATGAGGCAGGGTGATAGGACCATTTCTGAGTACTACAATGCCTTCCTTGGTCTCTTGGAAGAATATGACCACTACAGGGATCTCCACTTGAAGGACCCAGAGGATGAGGCTAAGGTATATAGGACTCTTGAAAAAGAGCGTGTCTTTACCTTACTTGGTGGCCTGAACCCTGACTATGAGCCCATCAGGCTTCAGATTTTAGGCCGGTCTCCCTTCCCATCTCTTAGTGAGGTCTGTAGTTACTTACAGAGTGAGGAGACTCGGCATGTTGCTATGGAGCCAGCTCCTGTATCTTCTCTTGAGAGGTCAGCCCTCAACTCTAGTTCTTCCCGGGACACCCGTGGAGGTGGTCGAGGCCCGGGGCCTAACCGAGAGGTAGCCAATACAGTGGAGACAGTAGGTGCCAATGCAGTCGGTCGGGACCGGTTTAAATGTGATCATTGTGGGAGAACTGGACACACCAAGGATAGGTGTTGATCTCTTCATGGCTGTCCTGGCACACGTGGTCGTGGTGGCCGTAGAGGGGGAGCTCGAGCTCACTCTGTGATGACTGAGGCCGATGTTATACCGGATGACCCCACCTTTATGGAGACAGTTGTTCGACGGGTCATGTCACAGCTTAGCACATCTTCTACACCTTCTGTAGCCAACTCCTCATCATCCTCAGCCTTACAGGTCTCTACTTCAACCTCTACTGCAGCCCAGTCTTGGGTCATTGACTCTAGTGCTACTGACCATATAACTGGTACGTCCCATAATTATGATTCCTATACCATTTGCTCTGATAGGGATAAGGTTAGAATAGTTGATGACTCCCTATCCTCCATATCTGGTAAGGGTAGTATCCCTGTCACCTCCTCCATTTCTCTTACTTCTGTTCTTCATGTTCCTAACCTTATAGTTAATCTTTTATCTGTGAGTCACTTGACAAAATCTTTGAATTGTTGCGTCACATTTTTCCCTTCTCACTGTCTTTTTCAGGATTTGGTGACGAAGAGGATTATTGGTAGTGGACGTGAAGAGCAAGGCCTTTACCTTTTTGACCCTTTTTTGCCCATAGCTCAGTCTTATGTGTGTGGTCATACTGAGAGTAGTTCTGTGGAGTCTGTTATGTTATGGCATCGGCGTCTTGGCCATCCATCTTTTGTTGTAATGAGGAAACAGTTGCCTCACTTATTTTCCTCTGTTGCTTCTTCTCATGTTTTTCAATGTGAACCATGTATGTTTGCCAAACATTGTCGTTCCTCTTATCCATATCATGGTAATAGAACTGCTACTCCTTTTCATCTTGTGCTCACTGATGTTTGGGAAACTTCTCCTACTACTTCTTTATTTGGTTATCGTTATTTTGTGTCCTTTGTTGATGATTTCTCTCGTGCTACTTGGACTGTTCTTATGAAACATAAAAGTGATGTGTGTGATGCTTTTAAAACCTTCTATTAGATGATTCTTACTCAGTTTGATACTCGAATCAAAGTTGTTCGATCTGATAAGGGGGGGGAATACATGTTTGGTGGCCTCCAAACATTCTTTGCTGATAATGGCATTGTCCATCAGCTAGCATGTGTTGACAACCCCCAACAAAATGGGGTTGCTGAGAGGAAGAATCGCCATTTATTGGAGGTCACCCGTAGTCTCTTGTTTGGTATGCATGTCCCCAAGACTTTTTGGTCTGTTGCTCTTCTCACTGCCTCTTTTCTCATCAATCGCATACCTACCAGACTTCTTGACTACAAATCTCCCTTGGATATCTTATCTCCCAAGGTTTCTGCTTTCTCTCTTCCCCCTAAGGTCTTTGGTTGCGTTTGTTATGTGCATGTTAACAAATCTGCCAGCACTAAACTTGATCCCAAGGCTCTCAAGTGTCTCTTTCTTGGGTACTCTTCTACTACCAAGGGTTACAAGTGCTACCATCCTTCTTTTCGCCGGTGTCTTATCTCCAAGGATGTCACCTTCCTTGAATCTATTCCTTTCTTCGTCCCTTCTCAGCATCCTCTTCAGGGGGAGAAGTGTGGAAGTGAACAGGCTGCTGATTTCTTTCATTCTCCTCTCCCTATCTCTCCTTTTATGTTTGACATTGGTACATACAAGACTGTGGATGTGGTTAATACAGAATTGGTGGTTGAAAGTGGTCCTAGTAAGGAGAAGGATTACCACATTACATACAAAAAAGGTGAAGGCATACATAATCAACGAAAGCAGACTTACCAAGAGTCCTCTTTGGATCCAGATCCACATCTTGAGATTCATCACTCTCAGTCAGGTGACATCCCTTCTCCTCCATGTGATTTAGACCTTCCTATTGCTCTTAGAAAAGGGAAAATAGCTTGCACTAATCCTATAGCCCAGTTTATTTCTTATGATGCTCTTTCTCCTACAAGTATGGCCTTTATTACTACTCTTTCTACAGCCTCTATTCCCAGGAATGTCACTGATGCTATGTTTGACCCAAAGTGGAGACAAGCTATGTCTGGGGAGATGATGGTCCTTGAGAAGAATGGTACTTGGCAATTGGTGGACCTTCCCAAGGGACGTGTCCCAGTTGGATGCAGATGGGTCTATACCATCAAGTATAAATCTGATGGCAGTGTTGAAAGATACAAAGCAAGGTTGGTTGCCAAGGGGTACAGTCAAGTTTATGGGATTGACTATCAGGAGACATTTGCTCCTGTGGCCAAGTACAATTCTGTGGCCAAGCACAATTCTATAAGAGTCCTCTTATCTATGGCTGCCAATAATGATTGGCCATTATACCAGTTAGATGTGAAGAATGCCTTTCTTCATGGTGATTTGGAAGAATAAGTGTACATGCAAACCCCTCCAGGCTTCAAAATGCCTTCAGCTATAGGGAAAGTATGCCTTCTCAAGAAGGCACTATATGGTCTCAAACAATCACCCAAGGCATGGTTTGAGCGCTTCCGACAGGCTATTCTGAAGAATGGATACTCCCAAAGTCAAGCTGATCATACCCTCTTTACCAAGCGAAGCAATGGTACTATTACAGCCCTCATTGTATATGTTGGCGATATTGTGGTCACAGGGGATGATATAACTGAGATAGGAAACTGAAAAACTACCTAGCACAGCAGTTTGAGATCAAAGATCTGGGCCCCTTGAGGTACTTCTTAGGAATTGAAGTATCAAGAACCAAGAAAGGAATCAACATATGTCAACGGAAGTTTGTTCTTGATTTGTTGACAGAGACAGGGATGTTAGGCTGCAAACCAGCAAATTCTCCCATTGAGCAGAATCATAAACTGGGAGAAGATTGTGGTTCTCCTTTGGTTAATGCGGGAAAGTACCAAAGGCTAGTGGGGAAGCTTATATATCTTGCTATGACTCGTCCAGATATCTCCTATGCAGTGGGGGTGATGAGCCAATTCATGCATGCTCCCAAGAGTGGCTACTTAGATGATGTGTATCGCATTCTTAGATATTTGAAGTCTTCTTCAGGGAAAGGACTGTTGTATGCCAGACACAATCACTTAAGAGTGGAAGGCTTCACTGATGCTGATTGGGCAGGCTCCATTACAGACAGGAGATCTACTTCCGGCTATTGTACCTTTATGGGAGGTAATTTGGTTACTTGGAGAAGCAAAAAACAACATGTTGTTGCCAGATCCAGTGCAGAGGCAGAATTTCGAGCTATAGCTCATGGTGTTTGTGAACTCATATGGTTGAGAAGGCTTGTTCAGGAACTGGGTTTTGATACTGAAGGCCCTATGAGACTCTACTGTGACAACAAGGCTGCCATCAGTATTGCCCACAATCCAGTCCAACATGACCGAACTAAGCACATTGAGGTTGATAGGCACTTCATCAAGGAGAAGATAGACTCTGGTTGCATTTGTACTCCTTTTGTGCAGACTGGTGATCAGCTGGCAGACATCTTCACCAAGGCTCTTGCTTTTCCTCAGTTTAGTACTCTCTTAAGCAAGCTGGGAATGCATGATATATATTCTCCATCTTGAGGGGGAGTGTTAGAGTTACTAGTAGTTATGTTCTAAGGGTAGTTTGGGGACTAGCCTGTTGACTAGTTGCCTTAATATGTAATTTCTATCTTTTTACCTTTTTTACTGTTTACCTCCTTAGGGAGGTGTATGTAATTCTACTTCTACTAATGAATCAATATAGGTGTGGAGAGATCTTTCTCACATAACCTAACATTACAACCGAAATATTGTTCCTTCATTCTCTTGCTCTCTTCTTCTTCTCTTCCTCTCCTCCATCTTCTTCCTCTTCTCTTACCTACATTCTTAACCTAAAATCCAACTGGGGGGGAGGCTTCAGACAAAAATAAGACTACCATATAAATAAAGGTGATTAGCTTTAATCTGCCCAAGAGATTGGGCTTTATGGGGTTAATTGGCTGTTCCAGACTTTGATGCAGGAAAGGTTTGTGCCCCCCTCTCTTGAACTTTTTTTTATTTTATTAAGATGTTCCTATTCAAGTATAGTGAGATGCAACAGTACAATATCCATTTTAGGTTTTTTCTGATTATCAGTTTTACTCTCAAACTTATACCAAGAATGGAAAATAAATGATGTACCTCAGCTTAAAAAGAGAGAGAGTGAGATTGGTATTTCTAACGCATTGCTTCAGGCTATGACTGTCTATCAACTCATTATAGTAAGATAAGATTCTGAAATGTTTGCATAAACATACCCCCCATACAGATGGTGGCTCCTTGAAATTCTGGCTCCACTGAAAATCTGCAACAGATGCCGTAAGGGCCCCATAATCACTAGCAGCCATGAGCAATAATTCTGAGAATTCCTTCTGCAAGAATAGAACCATAATTTGTCAGTACATGTGAATTAAACCCAAATAAGCACTGCCCGGTTTAGCATCCTTCAGAAGATGAAACTTTAAGGTATCTTTTAGGTAGATCATAAGCAAAGCTACAATAAGGTAATCAATATAGAGGTATAAGCAGTGCATATCTAGGAGTTACACCAACTTTAGTGGCTTACTTAACCAATCTAAGAGATTTAATGGAAAATTTTAAAAAATACCAATAATACATTTGGAGATCAAAAGTGAAACCATGATATAGAATAAGACGTGTTAATTTTGAGGTTTTAACATACCTGATATTCTGCTTCCACTGGGATGCAGTCTAGTGAATATGGTTGTTGAAGTCGAGCTATGATGCGATCCTGGCCAACAAAAGCATCATTCATAGAAAAGACTACGTTAAGAAATCATGATACAAGCAGAAAAAGAGAATGTGAGAGTGAAAGGACAAAAATTAAATTTTGAGGAAGGGATGAAGGATAAGATAAGGGCCAAAACAAAATCACATGAATAATACAGCGGATAACTAGCAGTTTCTTTGTTTAATAACATTCAAGAGTCGAATAAACTACAAACGAAAGATATAGGTTTCGAGACTCGACAAAGCCCGTTTAAGTTAGATGAAGATACATGTTCAGGTAGAGATTGCCTTGATCAGTCTCCTAAAGGTAAAAGTATGAGGCAAGGCATCAGAACACTGAAACTTAAGGCAATCATTTCATGGAATGATTAGTTCTGTTCTTTCATAGTCCCTCAATTTGTCTAAACAACCAATAAAAATGGCAACATTCATTTCGGGAAGTCGTAGGATAAAAATTCAGATGTGTCAATTTTGCAAGTATGTGGAACCTGTAAGGCACTTGTTTACTAATTCCTATTCTGCAAAGGAAGTATGGTATTACTTCCTCGTTCTTGTCACAGTATGCTGGACTTCACCTCTAGACTTCCTTGACTTAGCTTGGTTCCAAAAATCCATCCCACCTGGAAAAAGGAGGAAGATTTTATGTTTTATGGAGCTTTTATGGCGCCCTTCGAAGGAAAGGAGCAATTGGATCTTTAGGGAGGAAAGCAGATTGGCAAGTAATTCATTTGAACACCATCATGATTTGGGCAGCTCATTGGAAACCAACCAAGAAAGGTTCTGATTCCATTTGAGTGGAGAAATGTGGTCAGATCTAGACTGTCTAAAGAGAGGATATCACATGAAATAAAGCTCCGTCTACCTCTCTGGTTAAGTTAAATTTTGATGGGGTAGCTCTGGAGATCCAGGCCCAACAGGAATTCATAGAGCATTGAAGGATCATATTGGTAACATTTATTGTTGTTCTCAGGTCCCATTATGTAGAAAACCCTAAACAGTAACTTCAGAGAGGAGAAAAGAGAGAAGAGAAGATGGAAGAAGACTATTGAGAGAACGGAATGACTTAGATTCATTGATAGGTAAGCCCCTCTATTTATAATAGAGGGGAAAGTTGCAAAGGGACTGATAGGCGATGTGGGACTAAAACCCACATAGCTGACTGTACCTAATAACATAATAAATAAACTAACCCCAAAAGGAGCAGAATACCCCCACGGTATTCTGGATTACATATTCCAACACATTAGGATAGCAAATTCCAACAACAGAAATTCAAGCTGTGATCAGGGGCTTATGATTTTTACCAATCAGCCGTGGACCCGCATAGTGATTGATAGAGAAGAGGTAGAACAACAATCATTCTCTTCTTCTCTTAGTAGTTTCTTCTCCAGCCCCTTCCTCTATAGTTTCAGTTCAGAGTCCTATAACAGTATCCAATTTCTCTTCTTTCATTTTTTCTTAAAACATGCACTATTTCTCTCTAAAACGTAGATCTTCAATAAAACCCTAGTTTATCTTTTGTTACCTTCCCTTCTATGCTGATTCTACTACTCTTCTCTTCTTTGCTGACCCCTTATACTATCAAAAGCAGAACCTCTCTCTGCTTACCCTATTTTAGAAGGTTTTGCCTAAATAATTCACTCATCTTAACAAGACAAAATCTAATGCTGTCCTATATCACTAGTTCACCACTAGAAAGCTTTAATGAGAAATGGAGCCTCCATAGGGTTTTAAAAGTGCAAAATATGTTAAATATAATTAATGGAGTGTCAGTTTGAACAATACTAAAGAAATTGAGAACATTTTGATCAGAAAAGGCATATTTTTCAACTATTGTATGAGGCTCACACCTTTGAAATAAGGCAAGCCTTAGCTGTAAAAATCACAACCCATCCAAACACTAACTGTAATGGATTTCCAGAAATAACTTGACAGCTTGAAACCTGAAAGTGAAAAATGTAGCACAACAGATGTGTGCTAGCTTGCTAGGCTTGGTAAAACGGCCCACCTGCTTTGTGCCATGTGGAACATGATTTAGAAAGTCCCAACCATATGGATAGGTAGGGTCCACTTTGGATTAGCCAAGTGTCAAGTTTGGTGGTCTACTCCATCATATGGCGCAATTGTATCGGATTGTTCCTTGGGTATTTCCAGTGGCCAACCTATTTTGTTCATTATCTTTGACCTTTTAGCTAAATTTTGACCCTCTTTTTCTGTGTAAAATTCAGATTGGGCTGAAATTTTATAGGAAAAAGGAGAAAAATGGGACCAACCTTTCTACCAAATTTGAGCTTTAAATGAGCTGCCACCAGGCAGATATAAGTGGGCCATGCTGCCAAGCCTGGCTACACATCCATCCTGCTACCTTTCACCCATCAAATAATTCGAACATTTCTCTGAATTAGGACAACTAAGAACTTCCACAACCTGATAGAATACTTAAAAACTTGAGAAAATCAATACTATCCCAAACCCACAAACCCAGACCATAACCCTACCAAGCAATTGTTTGAATCATGCATGGACCCCTCTCAAGTGGCCCATTTTTTAAGTTTTCAAGAATTAAATATTTGTGATGGTCCAGGAAACATTTAGCAGATCTATTGACATTAAACAGTTCAAGGTCCAATGGAAAAAAAAAAGAGTCAGCATATGCATCCAAACAGGATTGATTGGTGCTAATGCTTTGCTTGGAATTGGACACATGTCAAGGAGTTATAATCTACAAGGTAAAATTACTCTGGTTCTGGAGTTTCTGCAGGAAAATTATCTACTGCAGAATAATGGAAGATCTTGTACAACACTAACCATAATTATATCATCTTCGCCATATAGAAACTCCCTGTAGGAAAAAACGGAATCTATAATGCAAGTTAGATGTTCCCTTATGACAAATCAGGATGCATTACATACCAACAAAAGGGGAGGGAAGGAGAAGTAGAGTGTCAATCTGCAGGGTGTCATCTATTCTCGCTTAAACAACCCACCCCCCCAAAAAAAAAAAAAAACTGCAGGATATCAGAAACCAAGTATTTCCAAATTCCAACATGGATGCTTCATCCATAAGAAGAGTTCATAATACTCCCTTTGAGCATCTATATCTATTTGAAAGGGAGTATATAGGGGGGGGGGGGGAGAACAGAAAGCTATTGCATTTGAAGTCTTTATGACAGCCCAACAAAAGCAAATTGATTTTTTACCCATCCAAAATGCAGAGATGGAAAAACTAATTTCCACATAGTACCTTATTCTGAATAACATCCTTAAGGATAGTAGTAATCCTTGCCAAAGATTCAATCTTCTTCTCCATTTCATGTACATGTGTTAGATGTGCCACATTCTTATCATCCTAAACGTTCAGAAACATGCAAATCAATTGAGATGTTAGTAATAAATATATTTAGCGAATTTTTTTCCTTCCTTTTGGGGAGGGGGGGAGGGGATTAAATCAACAAATAAGGTTAAAAACTCAATTTAAGGTAGATGGAATAGTCAAATGAGTTCATCAAAATCATGTTTCACTAATCTATTAGCACAGTATCCTTTTTCCTTTACCTACAGGAAAGCTACAGAAGTTACACATGAAACCGATGGAAAACAACAATAAAGCCAGAAAACCATGACATAAATGCATTACCATTGATGTAATCTTGAAGCAAACTGAAACAGCAAATGCTAATCAAAAGTGCAAAACATGTTTTTACACTATACAAAGAAAAATAGGAGATTTGAAAGGCACACACTAGGTAGACCATCGGAATACAATGTGATGCAAGTATGTGGGGCATATACTCAGGTATGGTTTCCCACCCTTAGACACATTCCATCTAATTGATCTTTGACATGGAAGTTGATAAAGATATCTGCTTTAAGGATTATCTTACCTATGACCATTTAACTATTCTTTTTATTCTTCCCTGACTGCTAGAGTAAACAATGGATGTATTGTTAAAATCATCTGATTCAGCCAGGCTTTATGGGTAATTAGAGTAGTCTAATGATTTCTGCAGTGGGCATATCAGATACTGACAGAACTGCAGAGAGAGAAGGGGGGAGGGGGGGGGGGGGGACAGAACTACAAATTGCAAGAATTCCTACTTATATAACTCACCTTCCGACCTTGAAGTTCTACTTGCAAATCTGCTATTTTTCTCTGCACCGTGCTAAGCTCTCTTAAGGCTCTTATCAACTCATCACTCTTGTCACCATTGGTAATGGACAAATTTTGTATGTCTTCCTACAAGAAAATAAACAGAAAAAGGAAAGGACCAGGATTAGTTGTTAGTATCAAATATGGAACAAAAAGTAGAAATGCCATTAGCAGGGAAAATCCATTGCAAGGTGAAAAACATCAAACTAAGCTAAGGTTAACAAGAAATCAAATACTTGATAGATAATGGCAAGAAGTAATTGTATAAAAAAGTTCAGGGACAGTAAAGCCGTAAAGGAACTAATTTGTCCAACCCAAATTAGAACAGATCTACATTGAGGTGATGCACCAACAAAATTTACGAGATACAAATAGATATCCATAATAATAATAAGAAGAAGAAGAAGGAAACAAAAAAAAAGGACGAAAGCAAACAAACTAGGAGGTTTCCAGAATGAGAAAATATTACCAAATTGTATCTAATTCGTCCATTTGATTGCATCCTTTTAATATGAGGGGTAAATCCATACTGTAACTTGTCCAACCCATTCTTTAAGGGGGACTCCTTTGCTTAAGGCACATAAGGAATGAGAGAATCCATTTATAAATTTCTTAAGATAAGATCCTGATCTTCTCCTTCAAATAGTTAGTCTTCACTATAAGGCTTCGTTAAAAAGTAAATAGGAAGAGTATCAAGGCATCATAGAAGTAGGTGTTGCAACTATCTTCTATCTAGCAAGCAACAACCAACTCTTCTCTTGCCAGGTCTGAAACTTTGCAACCAGAGATCAGACCAGAGTCTGATCTTACACTCCAGAATTATGTTGAAGTAAAAAATAACGAAATGAACTTCAAGATCAAAAGTCTACATCAAACGCATCACACAAAAATGAAATCGATTAAAGCACCAGCTGCCGAACTTAATTGTGAGAAAAATACAATAAAAACAGCCAATTTGAAGAGAGAGAACTAATTAAGCATCGACAATGGAACTCTACAATGCGGGTGACGGATGACTGAAAAAGAACCCAAATCAACGTAAGGGAGGAGGAACTCAAATACGCCGATCTACAAATGTACAAGAATAAATGAATTTCGGACTAAAGGTTAAGAAACAAATTACCTGAGAAGGAGGAGGAGGAACGGAGAAACCGAGATCAGCTGCGATAGATAACGCATCGGACATTCCTCCAAGCCGTCTCAGAGGCTTCTTTCCAACCCAAGTCGTATCGTTCCCCATCGACATATTGGCCGGCGGGCGTAGCGTTTCAAAATCAGAGGCTGATGCACAGTGGACACTGTATTTCTGTGTGACTTCTCCAGAAATTTATTCAAAAAATGACCAAATCTATATATAGCGGCCGATTCCCTCAACCGATCCTGACTCCTGACTCCTGAATCCTGAGTGGCTCAAAAGTTAAAACTTCAAATGACCATCTAGCCTCTTCTTTTTCCTTTTTTTCTCTTTCTCGGTTTTTTTTTTGGGTAAATTACATATCACCCCCTGATTTTCAAACGAAACTCAGATCACCCCCTGATTTTTGAAACAACTCAAATCAATCCCTGGTTCCCATGTTAAGAGTGAAGGAAGGTTAGAGATGAGGAGAGGAAGAAGAAGAGAAACGACACAGGGTTTTAAGTGGTTCGGCTATTTGTAACCTACGTCCACTGTAATTTTACTTTCTCACTTATTTAATTCTTGCTAATCCTCCCTTTATATAGATGTAGAGAAGGATTAGTATATTGATATACATGAGGCTGAGTACATGGTGATTTAGTTTATCTAAAACACTGATGTGCACTATCGTTGAGCTTTGGAGATATGGATGCTAACTCATCAATGAATCTAGACTGATTTGGTGAGGTGGAGAGAAGAGTTGTAGATGCACAGGTGTTGGTTGAGCCGTTATCACATGTAGGATTAGAGTTGGACTCTGGTCCTGTATCCTTATCGTTTACATGCCCCCTCAAGGGCAAGGTGGGCTGAACCTTGAGCTTGGATAGTAGATAGGTGTATCACCTAGTGGGTAATGCCTTTGTAAAAATATCCGCAATTTGGTCCTTGGTGGAGATGAATCGAACAGTGAGATCGTCCTTTGCAACTTTATCTCGGACGAAATGGAAATCAATTTCCACATGCTTCGTGCGGGCATGAAAAATCGGTTTGCAGTTAAGTATGTGACACCAACATTGTCGCACCAGAGTACTGGTGCATGTGCCATGTAGATACCAAGTTCCTTTAACAGAGATTGTAGCCAGGTGAGTTCAGTTGCTGCATTTGCGATGGCTCGGTACTCAAATTCTGTACTTGACCATGCCACAGTTGCCTGTTTACGAGAGCTCCATGAAATGAGATTATCGCCATGATACATGGCAAAACCACCCGTTGATTTCCTGTCATCTAGGCAACCAGCCCGGTCAGCGTCAGAATAGGCAGAGAGCTATAAGTGGGGCTGCTTGTGGAGATAAAGACCATGATCAATGGTGGACTTTAGGTACCGCAATATACGCTTCACACCAGACCAGTGATCGGTGCTAGGACTGTGCATGAACTAGCATACCTTGTTGACTGCAAATGCAATATCAGGGCGTGTTAGAGTGGCATATTGAAGACCCCCAACCACGCTCCGATATAATGTAGGATCATCCATTGGTGTGCCTCCGATGCGTGACAATGATTGGGATGGCAATACAGGAGTTGAGATGGGTTTGCAACCAGTCATTTGAGTCCGATCAAGCAGGTCTAAAATATACTACCGCTGAGAGAGTAGAAGTCCATGGGGTCGTTTGTGCACACTAATTCCCAAAAAATAATGGAGATTGCCAAGGTCTTTGATTGCGAAGGTCTTGGCAAGGCAGTCGAGAAACCCAGTCATAAAATTGTCATTGTTGTCTGTAAGAATGATGTCATCAACGTAGACCAAGAGGTACATAGTTGTCGCAACAGTGCCGTAAATAAACAACGATGTGTCAGTTTTGGAGCCAATAAACCCAAAATTTGTGAGGAACTCACTCAAGCGATCAAACCATGCTCAGGGAGCTTGTTTAAGTCCATACAGAGACTTATGTAGGCGACACTCATGATTTGGAAACTTCAAATCCATATAGCCGGGTGGCTGAGTCATATAGACTTCTTCCTTTAGGATGCCATGTAGAAACGCATTCTGCACATCAAGTTGACGAATAGCCCATCCCTTGGATACAGCCAAAGAGAGCACAAGACGTATTGTTGTGGGCTTGACTATTGAACTGAAAGTTTCTGTGTAGTCCAGGCCTTCTTGCTGGTGAAACTCTTTCGCCACTAAACGGGCTTTATAGCGCTCAACTGACCCATCGGCATGGCGCTTGATACGGTAAACCCATTTACACCCGACAATATTCTTTTGTAGAGGTGGTGGAACTAATGTCCAGGTGTCGTTCTGAACTAGGGCATTGAACTCGGCATCCATGGCAGTGCGCCATTGAGGATGTTTAGAGGCAGATGTGTAACAGGCAAGGATTTAAGTATCGGTATCAAGTATCTTATCGTATCGTATCGTACCAGAGATACATATCGATTGGTGCAGAAGCACATAAAAATGATCAAAATACACATGAAAATACACTTTTGGACACAAAAAATAATATAAACAAGCAATTTGTGTCATTTATCATGCATATATACTAAGAATTGTGAATAATCAATAACTAGACAAGTGCGACACTTTGAAATTGTTATAAAAGATTAAAAGATGAAATTGCTTACATATAGAGTCACTCTATTGCCATGAAAAATGTTGGGGTGGGTCAAAGTCATGTCTGTAAGGGTCTTCAACAATAGGAGCGACTAGGATGATGTTGTGTACTGTCCGAACATAAGCACAATATTGAGCCTAGCCAAAATACTGATGGTAGTGACTCTCCCACTCATAGTAGAATCGTGTGTACTGCTCTAGAGTGGCTAATGTCACGAAAGCACTAGGTCGTGCTTGTGCTTGATTCTCTCCGTATCCATAACTTTCATACCCTACAGAAGCCCCATGTCCATAGCCTGAAGAAGAACCGGATGCATAATGCCCATGGCCTGATGAAGCACCAACATAATCAGAACTAATGCTAAGTGACTCCATGCCACTCATAAGCACATCACTATCATGTGGATTGTGGGAGCACTTGGCAAACTTGCCCTTATGCGGCTTCCGCGAGTAAGTCTTATGGCCAGCAAGCTCAGGACCATGATCCATATCTTGGGTAGTATGTGTGTATCCTACCTCACATGTGAACTGAACCCCAGCACAATGTATGACCTCGTCCTCCTGACTAAACCTTCTTTAAAGCTACTTTCATTTTCTTCAACATTAGGACAAGGATCTTATGATGGTGGCTGTGTTGCATCCTCATCCATCTGTTGAATGATGCTCTCTATCACTGGATCAAGTTTGGTTGTCTGGCGATCCTCACTTAATTGATCCATCACCAATACCTTATCAGTATCCTTTATCCATACTCTAACTGGATCTTCATCGTCAAGTAGGTGGTTGATGTCGATTGGGTTGACATCTACATCATCTCCTTCTCTTTCCAGCTTTAAATATTTAAGCTTCAGCTTCATGTTGTAATGGACATACACTAGCTTCTCCAACTTTGAATAACTGAGACGATTCCGGGGTTTGGTGTGTATCAACCCGAATGTACTCCAGTTACGTTCGCAGCCACTAGAGGATGCCGTTAGGGATAACACTTGAATTGTAATTCGGGTTAAGTGTGGAGCACTAGTACCCCCATAATTGAGCCACCAATCAGCTACACAATAATAAATGAAATATTAAAAGACAAAACCTTAAAATAAATTTTAAATGATATAATAAATTAGGTAAACCTAACTTACCTGGGCGTTGTGTGCTCCTAGCATGGATAGCCATTCTATTAGCAAAACCACGAGTGGCCTCCCGAAAATACTTAGCCTAGAGAGGTATTAAAAAAATTAAAATATTAGTTCCACTTCCACCAATCACTCTATTCTTGGTTTCAATCATTTATACAACTACTTTAGCTCTAACCTCATCCATGGCAAGTGTGGCCTTCTCTACATCTGGCTCCATTTTGTTCACAGCATTCCTTAGGGCATGCAATAGATCCGGTCTACACCCTATATCATTGGAGTATTGGATATCCGGATTCAAATAATATGTTGCACATGGTTTGTAATGGATGGTTAGAAACCTAGAAATTCTAATAATAAATAAATAAATAGTAACTTACTAACTACTAAGTGTTTAAAATGAAACCAAAGTCATATATTTATAAGATTACTTGCCCAATGAACATCTTGAACCAACATATTTTCCCATCGATCGGATATAATCTTCAAATACTTCTTGTTTGATGTTGAGTTATTCTCATGTATTTTTCTCTTCACACATCCTATGGCTTCTACCATCTTACCCATGGTCTGCTCTTTATCCCCATCAACCTCTCGAAGCAGACAAAAGAGTGGCATCATAACATTATAAAGTCGGCCCATCGCAGCCCAAAACTTTGAGGAGGTGACAAGATCTTGAACAAATCTCCCAATTTCAGACCTTGCATAATTGCTAGTCAACCACTCAGTAGAGGTGAACATCTGTAGCAGTCCATGCTTTCGGGAAATGAGGCTATCAATTGCAATGTAATTTGTTACAAATCTTATTGTTGTAGGCCTCACTAAATCCCCTTGTGTGTAACTCCTCATCAATGCCAAAACCCAACTATGGTTGTAATAAAGTTGGTGATTTTTCTTGCATTACCAACCAACTTTTGGACCTTGGGCAATTCTCCTATGTCGTTGAACATCAAATCTATGCAATAAGCTGCACATGGTGTCCAAAATAGATGTTGCCTCTTTAACATAAGCAACTGACCAGCCTTCTTGAAATTTACTGCATTGTTAGTTACTACTTGGACAACATTTTCTTCTCCTATGTCCTCCACAACTTCATCCATTAACTTGTATAAGTAATTGGCATCTTTGATTTCACTAGATGCATTGACCGACTTGTGGAAGATCGCCCTTCCATCACAGTAGATAAGAAAATTGATGATGGATAATCTTGTTGGTCCACTCCATCTATCACACATGATGGTCACTCCATATAGTGGCCACTTCTCCTTGAACCTCTCCACATACTCATGCACCTCTTGGACAATATCATCCAAGTAAGGCCCAGCAATCTCATGAGGTGTGGGTGGCTTAATATTTTTCCCACACCGCTGAATCTCCTTTACCATGGCCTTGAAGTGGGGATCTTTGGCCTTATGTGGTGGAATCATAGAACTGTGGAACCATCTGGAGATTGCTCTACCTATCCTTTTACTAAGTGTTTTGGGTTGAAAGCTTTCTTCAATCCTCTGTTGGCTAGCATCCCTTGGTCTATAGACATTAGGATCCATGTCTCTGATATCTGGGCTCTTCTTTCTCTTACCCTTACCACTCTTTGTAAACCGGTCAAACATCCCCTTCATACTGGTTGCTCTACTAAGGCCAACAGGTGACAAGAATAAAATGGCCATGTGTTTTTTAAGTTAACGACGCGTACTGAGACGTATCAAGTCGTCTCGATATGTATCGGTATGTATCGGTCGATACATATCGATACATATCGAGATGACTCGATACGTCTAGATACGTATCATTTTTTAAATATAATAAAATAATATTTTAAAAAACTCTCGGCTGTATCGATATGTATCGATCGTATCGTATCGTATCAGTACATCTCGGTCGATAAGTCTCGATATAGTCGAGACATTTGCATTTTTAAAAAAAAAAAGATACGTCTCGACCTGTATCGTATCGACCACGATCGATACCGAGACGTATCGGCCGAGACGATACGATACTGTCTGAGACTTAAATCCTTGGTAACACGTGGGTTCCAATGCTTGAGATGCTGCTTCAGTGAGCATACATACCGGTATAGGGTACTTGGTACTAAGGAATGTTTTTGGCTTGCGTGTGCCATCAAGGGTCCGGGTTATCATGTGATGGTGGGAGATGGATGGTAGTAGTGGTGGAGGGGGAGGTAGTAATGAGTTCGGTGGAGATGAAACCGTGGATGTGGGGTTCGGTGGCGGAGGGGAGATGGGTTAGTGGTGGGGGAGGTGTGATGATAATGGAGATGATGAAGAATTTGGTGGAGGTAAGACCATGGTTGTGGAGATTGGTGGTTGAGAGGAGATGGTGGGAGGTGGGGTAGTGGTGGGGGGGAGATAATAATGGAGGGGAGGTGGCTGTAATGGGAGGTGAGATGGTGGGTAGCATTGGAGGTGGATCGAGAATGGATGATGGCAAATATGAGTGGGCCAATGGTGATGGTACTACAACCTCTTTAAATGGGAACCGGTCTTCATAAAAAATGACATGCCTGGAAACAAGTATTTTATGTGTGCGCATGTTGAGACAGGTGTACCCTCTATGTTGGGAACTGTACCAGAGAAACACATGTAGTTCAGATCTGTAATCAAGCTTATGCTTATTGAATGGTCGCAATAGCAGATAGCAGGCCGACCTAAACACCCGCAAGGTCTTATAGTCGGGTTTGGTGCCAAACAACTTGTAAATAGGGCAGACATTTCCAATTACTGAAGTGGGAAGCCGATTAATCAAGAACACTACCGTTGCAAACGCGTGGTTCCAATGGGACTTAGGAACACCAGCATGAGACATCAGGGCTAAACCCATTTCAACTATGTGGCAGTGTCTTCTTTCAGCAGAACCGTTCTGCTCATGAGTATGTGGGCAAGAGAGTCGATGTTCAATGCCATTGTTGGCCAAGTACTTGGAGACAGACCTGTATTCTCCACCCCAATCACTATGTAACCTTTTGATTTTCCTGTCAAACAAATTCTCAACAAGATTCATGAATTTGATAAATACAGGCAATACATCGGACTTATTTGTAAGTGGAAATAACCAGATAAATTTGCTGTAATCATCAACAAAATGAACATAATAACGGTGTCCTGCCGAAGAAGGAATGGGAGAGGGACCCCAAACATCAGAATATAAGAGGTCCAATGGCCGACTAGAACGATTAGATGATGAATAAAATGGTAACTTATGACTCTTGCCTTGCTGACAGGCATTACAAATACTAAAATCTGATTGAGAACTCAAAGGTAAATTAAATCTGATAATCCCATGTGCACTGAGAAGGGGGGGTGAATCAGTGCCTTAAAAAATTCTTCCAAACTCAATCCCATAGCAATAACAATCACACACAAAGATTGGCCAGGGCAGTCCCGTAATTACCAATCACACATGCACGTCCACCTCGTAACCACTGTGTGGCCAGGTCTACCAGACAATGCACCACCACTCTGCAGCAAACACAGTCCAAGAATACGAAAACAAAATAACAAGTACACAGTATACCAAATATACGTGGTTCGGCCAAGCTGCCTACATCCACGGAAGAATACCCGTAAGGGTTTCGTATTTCCTCAAATACTCAACTCGAGTTTGACTACTACAATAGCCCAGGTGCTACAACACCTGCTTCTGACTCCTCAACAACAAAATCTAGGGCTACAACCCCAATCCAATCAAGCCCCAACTTGAATGGAATTACAATATGAATATAAAAATTCAATTACAAGTCCCACATGAACAAAAATTAGGATTCTTTCAACATGAATCAAACCCTAAATATCAACTAGGACTTGTGAAACAAAAGATTACCTCTCCCTGAGTAATCCCGTGACTAACCCACTGCTCGAAGCCTGCCTGATGTCATGCACGATCTCCAATGTTCAAAGCAGCATCTTCAATTGTTCAAGTAAGGTTTTTCTTTTTTTTTTTGACGTTTCTGTAATTTTTCTGCTCTTTCTCACATTTCCATTGTGTTCTCCTTGAAAAAAATATGCACCTTCAAAAATAATGGCGACTAATTTGGACTCCGAATGAGAGAGATATTGCATTTCAAAGTTGAAAGATACAAAAATGGCAAGTGGAGGACGAATTTATGATATTCAAAGATATTGGTGACGATTGGCAAGGCACGATAAGATTTGCCAAGAGATCACATTCCAAAAGAGGTGACAGTTGTACAGCACTTACTCAAATCAGAATTCAAATTTCAACAACCGTACTACTCTCTTAAGGAACAATGTTATGGTGTATCGCATAGCACCGTGCACCATCAAGGGCAAGCCAATCAGAGAGCGACGTGATGAGAAAAATCCAACGGCCACCAAGATTCCATAATTTTATAAAACAATGGGACACCTCTGTTGAGAGTAGCACTTCAAAAAAAAAACGACCAAAAAATTGGCTAAGTATAAAACTTTTGCCTATTCCAGATTTGTATTGTTTTCGCGCGTCAACATGGAAACAACTGTGACTTTCTCGTCCGACACTGAAATGATGTGATACCAGTTGCATTGGAACCGTGACTCGACGAACTTCATTTCTCATGGAGACTACTTCACCCAGAAATGCAATTAAACCTTCCAAAAATGACCTTAAAGTTACTACTATTGCATGAACCTATGAACATGAACCTGTGAAATCACAACTTTAACAGTATGAAACCTTCACCTACTGCTTCGGCCCTTTGCCAAACACTATATAAAGACTTAATATACTGTTAAATGGTGTTCTTCAAGTGCAGGTACCCCTGTAACCTTGCCAAATGATCAAAATACCCTTATAGATGCGTAGGTGACTGTTTGACCGTTTCAGCTCTTGCAGCTCATCAAATACCACTACCGCATCACCAATACGAATAATAAGGTTGCCAACAATGACAACACCACTCCAGCAAACCTCAGTTGACCCAGTTGACCAACAAAATCCACTAATTAGTTGCCAAACAATGCGAAGGGCTGGGTGCCCTAGCCTGTTGTGCCACTGATGTAAAGACGTGCGTTCACCAACTAGAGCACGTGGAGTAGAGCCAGCTTTTGATGATCCACCTGTATTCATAGCCAGCTGGTAAAGTCCACCCTTACTGATTCCCTGGAGAAGGCACCTCCCCATGCAGCGATCCTTAACATAAAAACTATCAGGATGAAATTCAAACATTACGTTATTATCCCTTGTGAATTGAGAAATAGATAATAAAGTTCGAGTAATGATAGGCACATGCAAAATATTAGGGAGAGCCAACGACTTAGAAGAAGAACAAATATGAGATGTGCCAGTGTGCAAAATTTTCAAACCTGAACCATTGCCCACTTGAACCTGATCTTGCCCATTGTACTCAGTAGATATGGTCAGATTATCGAGGTCGGCAGTGATGTGGTTCGTTGCGCCAGAGTCAGGGAACCAAACATTATTGTTATGTGGTGCTGTTCGAGAATAATCAACCAAATTGGCAGCTGGTGCCGTGGTGTCGGTAGCTGGTTGGAATGCATGATTGAACCGATTGCGACAATCCAAAGCTTTATGACTGACCCTGTTACAGATCTGGCATATATTTGTATTAGGAGCAAGAGTTTGGGTGGTGGGCTGTTGCGCACCTTGATTTGGAGTACGCTGGTACCCAGTGCGGTCATTACGGCCACCACGATAAAAACCACGTCCACCATGTGATCCTCCATAGCCACGATTGGGACGTCCCCCACGATTTTCAGTATTGGTGCTAGCAGTGTTTGCTGGAATAGCTACCTCAGGCAGAGAGTGTTCATCTTGCAGCCGGATCTCTTGGGTAAGGAGCATGGTTCGCATATCAGTATATGAAACAGCCTCTCGATGCGTGGTCATTGACGTCACAAAGGCGGAGTATTCTGGACCCAAGCCAATAAGTGTGTATAGACTGAGATCTTCATTGGATACTGGTTTCCCAGCGGCAGCAAGTAAATCAGTTATTCATTTTATGCGCAAGAGATATTCTTGAATGGTGGAGGAGCCCCGTTTGGTATTTTGAAGCTGAAATCTCAGTTGTAACACACGGGCAGCAGATATGTTATTGTATGATTGCTCCAAGGTGGTCCAAACTTCATGAGAAGTAGTGCAGCCGACTATGTGAGCATGAACTGGTTCTGTTAATTAAAGAGGAGATGAGCCAGCTCATGAGCAGTTGATCTTGTCGCTGCCATGTCTGATATGCAGGGTTAGGTGTGGGAGTGGCATCAGTTGTGCCTTCAGTTGCTGAAGAAATAAATTCCGGTGGACATCGTGAGTCGTCGGTAACCATGCCATAGATATCGTACCCGCAGGAAGGGCTCTCGAAGATCCCAAGGAGCCCTGGTCGGATGATACCATGTTAAAAGTGAAGGAAGGTTAGAGATGAGGAGAGGAAGAAGAAGAGAAACGACACAGGGTGTTAAGTGGTTCGGTTATTTGTAACCAACTTCCACTGTAATTTTACTTTCTCACTTATTTAATTCTTGCTAATCCTCCCTTTATATAGATTATATAGATGTAGAGGAGGATTAGTATATTGATATACATGAGGCTGAGTACATGGTGATTTAGTTAATCTAAAACACTGCTGTGCACTATCGTTGAGCTTTGGAGATATGGATGCTGACTCATCAATGAATCTAGACTGATTTGGTGAGGTGGAGAAAAGAGTTGTAGATGCACAGGTGTTGGTTGAGCCGGTATCACATGTAGGATTAGAGTTGGACTCTGATCCTGTTTATAGACCGCAATATGATAAATTAGTCCCTACCGTTAGTTTTATGTTGTCAAGTGATGATGTCAGCCAGTTAAATAAATTTAAATCCCTAAACTATCCTTGACCAATGTTGAAGATAAAGGAAGGGTAGTATTGTAAATTTAATTTTAATGTTTTAATATAAGGGTAAAATAGTCCTTTCACACCAATACCTAATAGCAGACTAACACCGTTACTGTAGAGGGGGTGATTTGAGTTTTTTCAAAAACCAAGCTAAATTTCGTTTGAAAACCAAAAGGTGACGTATAATTTACCCTTTTTTTTTTTATAGAAAAAGTAAACATATTAAAGTTAAGACGGTAAGTGCATGTGCAGACTTTGAAGGGCACTGGGTATTATCCCTTCTATTGCTTCTAGAGCTATTTTGCCGACATAATTACATATGGATGGTTCAATACATAAAGCAAAATGGACAGTAGAGAACTTTTAAGTCTGCTAGTTCTAAAAAACTTGATATCATATTCCAAGGAATTCTGGTGTTGTCAGAAGGATGGAGGTAGTTGTTCAAGGAGATGTTGCTACACCAGACTTCATTGGGATTGATATGTTTTCTTATTTCTGCTTTCCATTCTTCCAGGAATCCATATAGTTCAACTTCTTCTTTGGTCATAGACGGTGAAGTACCTGTAGATGTTAGAATGACCTTTCTATCTAGCAAAATGCAAAATGCCCAACTTGTTATTCTTAAGTGCGGTTCATAAAGGCCTGCGCAGATTAAGATAGGCCATTGAACATCAAGGTTAGCAATATTATTATCAGGAAGATTATAATAAGACATAAGCTGTATTGAAGTTATGGGGTAGGGAAACAAAGATGGTGGAGTGATAGTGAGATCACCCAGCCATTTAGATACATATCGAATATCAAAGTTTGGATCAGTCTTAGGCGGTCTATGGAGCACATTGTTTCTTAATAGAGAATCACACAGAAGAGATAGTGACGGACTAGAGAGAAGCTTTGTTCTCAATCCAAGAAGGTCAGATGCCCAAATATGCTTAGTCCAATCAGAAGAAAGGAATAGATGCCACATGGACTCATCACAACACCCCCACATAATAAACATGTAGGATCGATCGTCGCCCATTTCCTAAGCTCGTCTTTGATAGGAAGTCCTGTATTTAACACACGCCAAAAAAATATTTTAAATTTCGGATGTATCTTAATTTTGCAGAAAAATCGCCACCATCTTGTACTGATGGGGCTATGGTGAGATTTGAAAATGAATTTTGCAACTAGTTGGGCGGAAAACCGCCCAAAATTTGAAAGAGTACATCTCCATTGATCCTTAATGTCTGAAATTGGAATTTTTAAAATTTCAGTACCAAAATTACGAAGCAAAAGATCATAAATTAAATCCATGTTCCAATTATAGATTGAGATGAGATTGGTCAAAGAAGGTTGTAATGACTGAGGTAGGGATCTTCCTGGGATCGAGGGGATCCAAGGATCAAACCAACAACTAGTGTTAAAACCTGATCCCACTTTCCTCCTAATGAAAGTTTTCAGAGTTGGGAGTAAAGAACAAATACTGTTCCAGGTCCAAGAACCCCTTCTTTTCAGGGTTTTTGGGTCAAAGGCTGAGGTTTTAGGAAAATACTTGGCTTTGAGTATTTTGGCCCATGTCGAGTCTTCATGAGTTAGAAGTCTCCATCCTAATTTTAGGATAAGAGCCTGGTTATGAATCAAAGCATTCCTAAGGCCTAGACCACTGTTACTGGTAGGGGAACAGATATTTTTTTCCCAGCTGATTCAGCCTTTTTTTTTTTTTTTTTTTGATCCCATATTACCATTCCAAAATTTGATACAAATTGAATCAAGAGATCTACAAATTTTCTTGATAAGAGATTGAATCATTATCCTTCTACCAACATAAGATAAAAAACCAGATTTCCAAGTTGCAAGTTTAGATTGTACCTTTTTCACAATGAAATCCAGATCTTTAACTTTAGATCTTGAGTGGCAAAGTCTGATACCCAGGTATGAGGATTTTGAGGACATTTCACATATACTTAGGACTGAGCAAAGTTTTTTCCTCTGAGTGGTAGGGACATTTTTACTAAAGAAAATTTCACTTTTAGCAAAACTAATTTCCTGTCCAGTAATGTCAGAGAATAGATCCAAAATGGACTTTATAGTAAGGAAATCCTCCTCAAAGGTACGACAGAAAATAAAAGTGTCATCTACAAAAAGGAGGTGAGTTACCTCAGGTGCATTCCTCGCCACTCTGATGCCTTTGAAAGAGTTAAGGTCTCTGTAGGTGGCTAAAAGACGGGACACCGCCATGGCAAGAAGGAACACATATGGACTTAATGGGCATCCTTGCCGAAGGCCTCTTTCAGGTTTTCAAAAATCCATATGGGCTTCCACCAATTATAAAAGAAAAAGAAGTAGTGATAATAAGGGTATTTATTAACGAGATACAAGATGAATTAAAGCTCAAGAAAGAGAAAATCTTAGTGAGTAGGTTCCATTCCACCCGGTCATATGCTTTGGCCATATCAATTTTAATAACCACAAAACCCTTTTTTCCTCTTCCTGTGAGAAAGATAATGGAAAATCTCCTAAGCCACTATAATATTATCAGAAATTTGTCTTCCGGTCAGATAAAAAAGTTGTCTGAAAAGGTGATATCATGGAAGGAAGAACTCCCTTCAGCCTATTTGTCAAGATTTTGGCAAGAATTTTGTAAGATACATCGCATAGGTTGATCGGTCTGAATTCAAAAACTTTTGTTGCATTCTCTTTTTTGGGGATCATGCAAAGGAAGGTATGATTACAACCCCTAGGTAAACCAAAAGTAGTAAAGAATTGATGAACCATAGCCAATCCATCTCCGGAGATTAAGTCTCAAAATTGGTGGTAGAAGCAGGCTTAAAAACCATCAGCCCCAAGTGCTTTAAAGGCACCAATAGAAAAAATTGCTAATCTGATTTCATCCAAATTCGGGACTGAGGATAGGAGGTTTGAGACATTGGTCTGAAGGCAATTTGGGAACAAACATTTGATGAAGTCTGGACCTAGAGGGTGGGAAGTTTTGAAAAAGGAAGAGTTGGGGGGGAATAGAGGAAAATTAAAAACCAAGGTTGACCAGATAAGTCCAGTACAAGGATGGCAATATAGTGAGAGCCAAGAGTTGTGACCGATGGATTTATGATGGGGTTGGCAAGAACCCAAAGTCCACCACTCAATCCTTTAGCACCTTTGCTATTGATATGTCCATGAGAGACATCCGCTTGTAAGTGCTAGGAATTCCATGTTTGAGTGATCGGTACATTTAGTCTCACAAAGAAAGATAAAATCGGATTTATTTTTTTTAACATGAGGGGTGAGGCACTTCTTTGTGAAACAGCTTTGTAAGCCTCTGACATTCCAGGAAAGGATTATCATAGCTACAAACACAACAATGAAGAGATAGAAATATATCATAAACTGTAAAGATAGTTATATGCAAAGCTAGAAAAAGAAACCAAAGAATTACCTTCTAGGTATATATTTTGTAGTATAACTTAACATAGGGTCGGGTCGGGTCAGTTTAGGTATATATTTTGTAGTATAACTTAAAATAGGGTTGGGTCGGGTCGGGCCGGGCCGGGCCGGACCGGGCCAAGCTCAGCCTAACCCAACCCGATCTTGACTCAGGGTTAAAAATTTTCAGACCTGACCCGCCCTCGGGGCCAAGATATTTCAGCCCAGGCTCTGTTTGGGCTCAGGGCAGGCCAGAGCGGGTTTGGACCGACAGGGCCAAACTTACACCCCTATTCTAAACTTTATGAACAATAAAGGCAAAAAGATTGTAACCCTACCATGGTTTGAGGTATCAGATTAGATCGGTAAAAATATCATCAGATCGGATCAGTATTGGTCCCAACCGATCCCGATTAGTGGATCATTCCTTGGATCGGTCTACTTGGTTGGATCGCCTGTTCCGATCCGATACGTATGACTTTATTTTATCGATTATTTGAAAAAATTTCCTGCTTTTATTAATTTTTTAATATTTTTGATCGATCCGAATCGGTATCAGTCTTGACCGATCCCTGGATTACGAACCATGACTCCATGAGCCCTACTACCAAACAGGGGAGCCGAGCCCCTTTGAAGGATTCAGATCTTCTCCCGCGCAAGGCCTAGTTGTGTCTGGTCTCCTGCAAGCTTCATGTTTGTTCTCCATTTCGCTCTAAGCTCAAACAGTTTGTAACTCGGAAGAACAACTCAGCAGATAAAAGAGCAATCTTTCATAGCATTGCTGGATTAGAAACTGAGAAAAACCTTTACGGTTCCACCTTCAAACCCCGTCATGGAAACCTTGAGAGCTGCTTACAGGGACGACGATGACGATGAAGAAGATTGGAGCAACAATGAACTCGTCAATGAAGCACAACCCGTCACCATTGAACCTTCTGGAAATAACTTAGAAACCCATATAAAGCAGGAACAAGAAGCCTCCGAGGAGCTCTCCGATGGCGACAATGACGAAGAACCCTCGAAAACCCTACACCAAGAACAAGACCAACAATCACCGAAACCCACCTCAATATCCGACGATAATGAAAATCCACCGCAGAAGAAGCAAAAGCCCCTCTCTTCATTTATTTCCCAAGCCCCCGAAGCAATGCCACCTGAGCAAGCGGCACCGGAAATAATCACGCTAACCCCACCAACAGCACCTGCGTTGCCAACGACTATAAAGAAGGCCAAGAAGAAAAACAACAATGTTTGGAGCACATCATCACGGAAGTACAAGAAGAAGAGCAAATCCAATGCCAACCCTGTCACTGCAGAAAACAATGTCTTTATAGCTCCATTGGCTCGGTTCCCTGACAAGACCGACGATACACCCGACATCAAAATTTGCCTCTCCAAGGTCTACAAGGCTGAGAAAGTTGAGCTCAGCGACGACCGTTTGTCTGCGGGGAGTTCGAAAGGATACCGAATGGTTAGGGCAACGAGAGGGGTTGTTGAGGGTGCTTGGTATTTTGAAATTAAGGTATCGAAGCTTGGGGAAACTGGTCATACGAGGCTTGGGTGGACGACGGAGAAGGGGGATTTGCAGGCGCCGGTTGGGTACGATGGGAATAGTTTTGGGTATAGAGATATAGATGGGAGTAAGATTCATAAGGCTCTGAGAGAGAAGTATGGTGAAGAAGGCTATGTGGAAGGGGATGTTATTGGTTGCTACATTAATTTGCCTGAGGGAGCTTTATATGCCCCAAAACCACCGCATTTTGTTTTTTACAAGGGGCAGAAGTATGCGTGCGCCCCTGATGGGAAGGAAGATCCACCCAAAGTAGTACCGGGTAAGTTGGGGATCAACCTATTACCGAATGTGGGCAGAAGTGATAATGTTGTTTGCAACTGAGTAGTATATTGGCCCTTTTTTTTTTGTGCATTTTGCTGTTCTCTGATATTTGGCCTCTTTTTGCTGTTCTATGCAACGTAGGAAACTATTGCTTTACTTGCAGAATGACATCTCTTTCAACTATTTGGTTGTTGAAATGGAGATTGTAGTAGTTCTTCATTTTTGAACCCTTTTCTTGGTTAGAATTCTTTGTAGCATTCATGTGAATATTAGTTCATTGCTGGTGTATTTTGTTAATTGTATTGTGTTGTTTTTTGCTGAGTAATGCTTACCTAGTCTATGCTTGTATTTTTTGCTCACTGTGCTTGGTTTATTTCTATGAGAATTGAAGAAACTTATGCTGATTCTTCTTTTATTCTGTTTTTTTTTCACCCTGCCCCTCTTTCTTCTATGGTGAATGCTATACTAGTTTGGTATCGTGGGGCTTATATTGATGCTTCTACACGTTACTGGTCTTACATATTCTATTTTTTTATTCTCATGAGGAGTGGAATTTAATTTTCAACTAGCAAGTGACTTCAAGTCAGAATACCCCTGCTTGAAAAAGTTGTGGGTTTTTTTTTCCAGAGACTCCACAAACAATTTAGTCTGAAAATTCTGAACTCCAAAAAATGGCCCCTGTGAATTATTTGGGCCAAAAAATACGGAATGTCGGAATCGTTTGCAGAACTTTGATAAGAATAATTTAAAAAGTGGGTCAATTTCTTATTCTGAAAATTTTGAAATGTAAACATTTGATACCTAAATTAATCTATTTCAGTTTTTTTGCCATATAATGCCTTTTTTTGCCGTGATTTGCACTATATCAGGTGGAGATGCTTGGGCAACTCAGGGCTGGATCCTTGTTTCCATGCTTCAACTCCCTCAAGTCCATGTAAAGTTGTGGAGTTTGATATCCATTGATACTGGAGTCTGTTGCCTGTTGACAAATTCAATTTAAGGCTGGTATGTGCAGAGTTTTCCCTCGCTTCGCTATCTTAAGATGAGAAGAAGGTGAGAAGAAATAGATAATAAGAGATGAATAAGAGATAGGCTGATTAGGAGTGCCAAACCACAAGTACCTGCTGCTGGAGATGTTGCATAGCACTTACAACAGTAGTTATCCTAATCCCACTATCCTAATCTCAAGTAGTTATCTCACCTCACTCCTAATGGTTAACTGGATCCCATCCACTATCCATTGATTTTCCATGTTTACTTTTAATAGAGAGGAAACAAAAAGAAAATAATAAGTTATACAAGTACTAACAATATTCTAAAATTGTCACCAATATTTATAGAAGCTTTATCTTCCAACTTACCGCGTGATATGGTTTAAGAGGGCTCATGTTATGGACTTAATTTGGTGGTTTTGCACTTTTTTCTATTTATTTGTTGTTTTGTTCCTGGGAAGAGTTCCAAGAATGTAATTTGGTGACTTAAGTCCAACAATGTGTAAAATGATTAAATGAAAATTCTCTTTCAGACAGTGTTATCAGAATGCCTTGGCAGTGTTGCCTGGTGACTTGGGCACCTCAAAACTTCAGGAAATAGAAGGAACAAAATAGAGCATGTGATCTAGGAGGGGGTAAAAGGGCCTACTTGATATCCTTGCTTAACGACACTTGTGTGTCTATACTGCTTCCTCTGTGTGTGTTTCTCCATCAATTAATCAGTCAATCAATTTACCTATACCTATATCTACTCTCCCCTAGACATATACATGCGGCATGCATGTATTTATTGAAGCTGTGAAATTGGATGGATCTAGATTTGCAATTATCCTAAAGCTTAATTGATGGTGTAGCCTAAGTCTTTAACATGCAGACTCTATAGTTATTAAGATCTTCATCTCCATAGTTCATAGATTGTAGAAGGCTTTTGACTGCCCTTGAAGTTACTTCATTGAGGAAATTTAGGACCACTTTTTAACTGTTCATGCTGTCTTTGAGTTTGTTCATTTCTAAAACCTTGCAGTCTTTGATGTGGAGATATCAATATCCCCATCAAAGATGCACAAGTTTATAGACTGTCTCCAAATGAATTTGAGAGGGGTTAAGATGGTGAAGAAATATTAAGGTAAACAGAGTGAACTATAACTCTGTGAGTGAGAAACTCCAAACCACCTTTACTCTGAGGCTGAAGATCAATAAGTGATCTCTTTATTTGTGGAGAGAGTTATTAAGCTCTTGATAATGCAGGGAACATTCTCTGCTCTACTCTGGTCCAATTGGGGAGGGCGACTCAGTGAAGGCTGAGCCCCTCTCCTTCTGAAATTGGTTGGATATCTCCATCAGTTGAGCCTTATGCAATATCATGGTTGAAGGCAACTCAACAATTCTGATAGGATAGTTTACGAATATTGGAGATTTTCTCATCTTGTCAGACACATTCACTGTATGATTTTGTCAGCTATTGTTTTGTTTCACTGGAGACCATAGGTTAATTCTTTGGCAAATGAGCTGGCTACACAATGAGTTGTGAGGCCTAGTATTGTGGTTTGGGAAGACTATTCTCTATGGTGTTTTAATGTGGGATGGCTTATGTTTGCTCGCCTGTTTGTTTTCTTTACTGTTTTTCTTATTAGTCTAGGTGGTCGGGAGCTGTCATCTATTGTTGTTATAATATATTCTGTTCTTATGAATAAGGTTGTCATTCATCAAATAAAGATCTTATTTTGTTCAGAATATTCTCCAAAAGTAGATATGGTTGTGTTTACGTTTCTTTCCTCCCCCCCCCCCCCCCCCCCCTTTAATCTGGATGGTGAATGCCTTCATATCATAGAAACAGCGTGTCTTTCTTGCTGTCTGGAGGAACCATAACTTCTGGTATAACTACCCAGCAACAACTAGGTTACTATCCCATCCACAACAGGAACTTGTGATTCATGAGCAGCAAATTATCACCACAGTTACCCCAATCTACGTTTAGAATACCCCCAAATTCAGTCCAATTGATGGAAACCAGCAGTACTTCAAACCCTCAAAACAAGTTGAAGATCCAATGGTCAGATCTCAAGTTATATTTTTTTTTTGATGGGGTGGATGGATTTCAAGTTTTAACAAGTAATTGGAATAGAAATAGTGTTCAGATTTAGAAACAGTACTTTATCTCATAATCCATGTTGCAAAACAACATGGAAACATGAATGTAACCAGTACTCCATGAGTAGTTCATCATATATAAAAAGCAAACCAATCCAGTGGCTAAGTACCCCAGATCAGCAGTTCACAATATTAGCAGCTGTTATTCATCAATCCACAGGCCAAAAAGTCTCAAAACTCCAGTCGAGTACACCCCTGGGAGCAGTGATCAATCTTCCAAACTACTATCCAGATCTGAAAGTCAGATGGTATAATAATGATAACCCAAATCAGAACAGGAAAAACCAGAAACAAAGGAGCTTCAGGTCTGGTTTACTGCTGGAAATCTGAGATTATTCAACAACTGTTCAACTTCAACCTCATCATAAAAAATGGAGTGGTGATGAAATCCAACAGAACAGAAAAGTAGTAACAGCAAAAAAATTGAAATAAAACTTGGAAGATCTTACTGGAATCGCAGCCAAGATGGAGAGTAAGAGAAGAAGAAGGAATATAGCTTGGATGTCCCAACCTACCTTCAACCAGTTTCCCTCTAGCTGTCTAGCATCACACCAAAATCAACATCTGCTTCTCACAGTACCTGTATCACATAGAAAATTGTAGCGAGCAACATAGTTTTGATTATCAAAGTCATGGGTTTATTCTGCCCTCTTTTCTTATTAATTGTACTAGTCACTGTTACAAAAATAAAAGTAGTCCAGAACTTACAAAATAGTAACTAATATGTGGTATTCTTAACAACAACAACTAAAGTAGAAACAAATATGTAAAAGATTCTACTAAACTTCCTACGCAAGACATGATAAAGCGGCCTTAATGGGCCCTGACCTGGCCCATTAATTGGGCCTAAAACTTAAGCCACAAGTGGCTTAGAAGTGCTGGGCTTGATGGAGCTATAATGCTGGCCGTATGGGGCTTAAAGGCTGCTGCTGTTGGCTGTCTCTTCTTCTTATGAGTGTAATGCTGTTGGAACCTTTGATATACATCATTTAACTTTTTTATGTCATTGGCAAGTGGTTAAGTCTTGGGTTTGTCAAGATCTGGTAATAAGAGGTCTCATGCCAAGGATCAGTATCCTTGGTGCATTATAAAGAGGCTTATGCATCACTTATGATTGGGATGGTTATGCATCATATATGTGGTTCAAAATGAAATGGAGCTTTTCATTTGCTTGTGTATTCACTTTATGTATAATGGTGACTAAACTGTTAAAGAGTTTCCTTTCCTCCCTTTCCTTCCCTTCTTTCTCTTATTTATGTTTGTTCAGTGACCCTGATCTGTCGTATTTTTCTTTTGTTCACCCTGATCCGTTGTCTTTTTCTTTTGTTCACTTGAGGGTTTATAACCTTAAAATTCTAACATGAGATATGAGGATAGTCTCAAGTTAAGAATTGACATGGCAACACCACCCGCCAAAAAAAAATCAAAATGAGTCAGTTTGATACTATATATATGGGAAAATGTTCTCTGCACTGGGGGCGCAGGATGTGCTCAGACACATGGGGGTGGGCGAAATGACCGCCCTGAATTTTTCTTTTCTAGTTTTAGATTTTTTTTTGGTAGTCCATTTTAACTCTCCCTCTTATGTGATCCACCATCATATTAACTTTCAATTGTAAGCAACCAAAAGCTACTTTGTCCCTATCCGTTCCTCGTTAGAAGAACTCAGTTCATCACTCTCACTGGTCGTAAATCTGTCCACCTGGTCTACAGAGAAGGCATACTTCTTTTCACCAAGGTCGTTTCTTGAGAATACATTTCCTAGAATCCCAATTTTTTTTCCATAGCCAGAATAGAAAGAATAATATTATGTTGTAGAGAAAAGGTGTCAAACATGCTATTAGAGTGACCTTACTTCCTCTCCAATTTCTTTTTGACCTTGCTTACTTCTTCGCATTCAATCACTGGACTGTCATTCACTGTAGGGGAATGTCCTAATAGTTAGTACTAAATCAATGACGAATAATAGAAAAATGGTTTTGTAAGTACTATGTGTATTTGACCTTAGCTCCTTTTAAGCTCCTGAACCCTGCTATTTTTTTCCCCCTTCCCAAACCTTCTAGTCTTTGGATCCCAAAAGGTCATAGATATATAGTTTACACTGGGGGGAAGGCCTGCTAGTTGATAAGAATTATGCTGGCTTTAATTAGAAATGGATGAATTTGGCATATACTTGTAGTAGCATTGGTAGTAGACAACATAAAATGAAGTAACTATTGCTTCACAACTCTTCTGACTAGTTTTTAGTTGATATAGCTTTTTTGTACTTGTTTTATTTCAGGCCTGGTTTAATTAGCTTGCTTTAAGGTGATCTATTATCTGTGGTGTATGGCAGAGTTTGAAGTGCGTTGAAGCTGCTTATATTGCACCTCCCATAAGGTCTCATATGTTTGGATGAGATTTATAGGTTTTCATTTCTAACGGAGGGTAACCACTCAACCGTATTGACATTCCAAGATCAGTTACTGATGGATTAATATTACTTGACAATCTGTTCTAGTTTCCAGTGTGCCATTTGGGTGCCGCCTTGGAAATATCTTGACATTCATGAAGCACCAGGGAGAGTGAATTTGAGGGTTTTCTAGGTGCCAATTTGAATGCTTGGTTGGTTGCTTGGAGTGGTAGATTTTTCCTCTTTCTTGTGTTTCACAGTAATCAAAGTTGCTGTATTTACCATCTTATCTTACAATTTTATTTTGCAGTATAAAGTCTTGAATCTTGAATGATGTGATTTGTTTAGAGCATTTCTGTTTCTTATGAGGTTGGTGTTGTCTGTGCTTTTGTATTTGGTTCCTTTAGGCATCAGTCTGGGATTGGCTAATTGGAAATTAACAGTGATTCATTAGGATGACCAAGGTAACAATCAACAAGGAGGTGGAAAGTGGTGCTTTATGCAGTGCATACTTTGAAAACATATTGACCTATTAAAAAAAATCATATTGGCTTATATACAAGAAAGAAGTTTTGGTTTCTGTCCAGCACTGCAAAACTCTGAATTAAGAGGCACCCTCCTAACATAGCTGATGAGGTTTAACCTTGTACGCTCTTTTAAAATGGAAGTATCATTTCCTGAAGTGAAGATCTTTATTTAAGGTTTGTGAAGTGTTGTCTCTATCTCTTGCTAGATTCTTGATCTTTTCTCCAAATGTAAAAGTAGAACACGTGAACAATTTAGGTTTATTTATTTATTTTTATTTAACAAATCTAATTAAAGACAGAGGTTACACAAACATATAGTCAGTCCTAACTGATCCATTGATTGAAAGTTGGAGGTTGCTTCTTTTTCCTATTTGTCAGTATCTTTGGAACAGAATAAATTCAATGTTCGCAGAAATGAAGTCTGACTACTGATTGAATTATTGAGGATGTACATTCCCTTCTATATTTAGTATACTCAGCTTTCACTGCATTAAATTCTTCTTTAATTGGGATATTCATGTGTTACTGAGAGTTGGCCTGTTTGGGCTATATTCTGGTAATTTAGGCTGTCGTAGTCGGTCAGTTGAGTCTTTCCTTTCTAGGCTTCTTTTCTCCTTAAAAGAACAATAGAATTCATCCGCTGTCTGGGTGGTGTGAGCTGCTGCTTAGTGAGACACTACTTGGGCCTCCTGATAAAGCTTAGGCATGGGATTATTAACATATATCAAACCCAACTAAATTGGGGATGTGTCCTGGATAGACATCATGTCTCTACACCAGTACTTGAACTATTCTATTGAACTTGGGTTTAATAAATATTGGTAGAGGGAGTTCTTCATCAACTATTGTTGGATATGGTTGGGAGTTTTTGAAGATCTTCCCACTTCTGGAGAATGGCTACAAAGTTGGACATCTTATTTCAAGGGTCACTATCAGCCACATCTCTTTCCAATTCACCAGCTGTGTCTAGCACATCTGGAGTAGGTAACTAGGTAATCTTTTCTAAGGCTTTTGACTTTCAATGTGACTTCCCATTTTATTAAGCATATTAATTGTACTTTGTTCATCTCTAGTTATGAATGTAAGAATATCGGGCAAAAAATATTTTAGCAACACCAACAATAGTTCATGGTCTTCCATTTTTTTCTGTGAGCAAATTAGTTTACCAAACCCAAAATTAATGATGATGTAAAACTGCTACTAGCTATATTATAGTCACTATTTGCCCATAGAGGAAAATTTGGAGCACCATCTTTCTCAGGGATATTTTTGTCTCCTAGTGTTTGATGAGAATTTGTTACATCTTGTCAGCTTTAAAGTGAAGGATGATCATCTTTTCAATCAACCTTTTGGTGGGTTCTTAACAAATGCTGGTGTTGCTCTGCAGGAAGTGAGATATCTTTTTTCAAGAATGGAGTATGCCAAGGTGCTGCTTTCAAGGATCTGTGTGGGGGACGCTACTACCCTGCTGCTTCCATGTACACACTCCCCAACCAGCCCAACTGTATGGTCAGGTTCAATTTTGGCCCTGAATTTGAATGCTTCCCCGAGGACTTCAAAGACCGTCCACTACCCCGACCCATGATTGAAGTTCTATATCATGGGTTTGACAGCACTGTTGAGAATGGTGCTTCCGAGGAGAAGAAAAGTTAGCCGAGTAAGTTATTATATTTTGGTTTTCACAAGAAAACGTCGGACTTGGCTGGTAATGGCTATGTAATTATTGTATAGCCACATGGTTCTAATTGTTGTTTCTTTATGACTGAGAACGGACAGGAGCACTGTAAAATGATGAAATTTTCTTCGGAAGAAAGAATGACCTGATTTTACTATGGCTTTGAGAAAGCTCTGATACTAATTTTCTATTCACAGAGGACAAAATTGCAAAAGAATGAGGACATCCTTCGGGTAGTTACTATCAAGTAACGTTACTCAAAATGGTTGTGAATGTTTTTTTTTTTTTTTTTTTTTTTTGATTGTTCTATTGTTTGTTTATGCTGTGTAGAAGTGAAATAAAATTTTCATTGGTGTTTAGGTTAAAAATAAGGTTGATGTGAAATGATTTGCCAACCCCCCTCCCCCAAAAAAATGTTGATGTAAAGTGTAAGTAGGAGAGAAAAAAAATATGACAACATAGAGAAATCAGGAGTTGATTTTATTAATTAAGATATCACCCAATGAGAATTTTTCTATTAGTAGAAGTGAAGTGAAATTAAATTTCCAATGGTGTTTAGGTTAAAAATTAGGTTGATGTAAGTGTTAGGAGAGACTGCACATTTTGTTGAAAACCAAATTTAAGGAATTTCAGGCACTAGTCTATGATATTATGCGTAACTTCTATTAGTTTTGTTGTAGACATCTTTTTCAGTAAAGGTCACGATGAAAAATATTATGTGACGGATTTTGCTTAGGTTTGGTTACTTGTGATTATGGTTAGTTATTATTAATGAAATGTATGTATGAGATTGTGGTTAGTTATTATATGTAGTTATTAAAAGTGGGATGAGTTGTAGGGAGAAATTGTAGGAGTGGGGAAGTGGGTAGTGAGGATTATCCCTGTATTTATTGATGAATGAAGAGGTAGAAAGAGAACAAAAAAATTATTAATTTAATTTGTGGCCTCTCAATTGCGCAAGAACGTCCGACTTCATCCGTAAAGCCAAATCTCTACTCTCTCCTAACTTTTCTCTTATTTTTCTATTTGTTTTTTATTTTCTCTCCAACAAGATCCACACACGGAACAAAAAACTAAAAGAATGCTCCTCATCATCTTAAGAGAAAGAAAAAATGGGGAGAAACATGTGTAGGCTTTCTCTACAAGATGGTTTCTTTCCTTTCAATTGTTTTATTTTTGCCCTTTTGTATTCTCTCTTTTCTTGTGCTTGTATGTGTGTGTTTTTGCATTTCAAGGGTGTAATCATGTGTTTAAAAGTTTGGCTGGGTTCTAGTATGGTCTTCAGATTCATGAATTCATTTCACGTTAAATGGCAGCTTTTTCGGTCCTTAAATTTTAAGACAGCTACACCATTGTGCTATCCTTTCTTTGTTTCATAAGTTTTTGCTTGGAGGGCCATTCATTGTCAAGCAAAACCAAGGAATTTTGTTTTTGAAGGTTCCATTTGTTTTGGCGACATGAAAAAATTCCCATTGTTTGATTTGACCTATGTCTCCATTGAAAGTCATACTTACAATTAAGATTATGAGTCATAGACCTTAATTTAGGTGACGACTCAAGCTTTATATTCTCTCTCTCTCTCTCTCCTCCTAAAAGGAAGATAAAATCCGATGTCTTTATATTCTCGCCTTCGGTTTTTGGCATCTAGTGACAAGTTAGTTTTTTTTTGTGTTGATGATATTGACTTATTTTTCCTCCTTCCGATTCACTTGATATCTCTCCTCCACTAATTCATGACCCTGACATTCCTATCATCACTCCAACTGCTCTTGATTCTCTTGTTATTGCTTCGCCTAAGACTCAATAGCTACAAACTTGTCGTCTACTTGTCTCCGATCCAATTGTATTGACCCATCTATGGATTCCTCTACCAAATCTTCTCATTGCTATCCCAATCGGGTAAGACAACATCCTATCCGTCTTCGTGATTTTCATTGTTATTTTTTTCCCTATTTTCTTTACATGAATCTACTTCCTTCCTTGAGGCGTCAATTAATCCTCAATGGTAGAAAGCAACAACAGATGAGCTTGATGCCCTCCATAAGACTAATACCTGGATTTGGGGGGATCTACTCGTTGATAAAAATGCAGTTGAATGTAAGCGGGTGTATAGGATCAAGGCTCAGTCTGATGGATCAATTGAACAATACAAGGCTCGACTAGTTATAAAAGGACATAATCTGGAATATGGTATTGACTATAAAGAGACTTTTTCTCTTGTTGCCCAGTTGACCTTTGTTCGAACCTTCATTGTTGTAGTAGTTGTCTATCAATGGTCCTTTTTCAGATGGATGTGAACAATGCCTTCCTAAATGATTTCCAGAAAGATGTGTACATGATCCCTACTCTAGTATATCTTTATATCCCTCATCAAGTGTGTTGTTTAAGACATGATTTATACGAATTTAGACAAACTCTTCATGCCTGGTTTGCCAATTGCAATTCCACAATCTTTGATATCGGTTTTTCATTGAGACCTCATGACAATGCACTTTTTATTTGTCGTACTGCTTCTAGGGCTATACTTTTATTTATATGGATAATATGCTCATTATAGGGGGTAGATATTGCAGGGATCTAGTACTTAAAACTCTTTGAGATGAAAGATTTTGATCCTCTACAATAATATTGTCTTTTTGTCTTGAAATTTCTTCTACCATTGATGGATATTTCTTGTCTCAGGCCAAATATGTCTTTGATTTATTGTCCGGTGCAGGGATCGATAACAAAACAGATAACATCCTCTTAATATCAACACCAATAGATGAGCAACTAATGGAGAACCTCTCGCCGATGCTATTCTCTGCCGTCAGCTTGTCGGTAGCCTTGTGTATTTGACATTCACTCGTCTTGACATCGCCTATGTTGTTCATCTTATTAGTAAATTCATGACTGCCCCATGATCCATGCATTTTGCTCAGTTCTTCGGATTATTCACTACATCAAGGGCACTCTCCTCTATGGCTTACTATACTCCTCTTGCTCCATTCTTGAGTTGACGGTCTATTTTGATGTTGATTGGGCAGGTGATGCTATTAATTGACATTCTACAATGGGCTATTGTTTCTCCTTTGGAAACTCTACTGTCTCTTGCCGTAGTGAGAAAGTGTTCTTGCTCGTTCTAGCTCACCAAAGCCGAGTGTCATGCTCTTGTTGATGCAATTCCTGAACTTACTTGACTTCGTTGGTTTCTTCAAGATATGAGTGTCTCTTTCTCATCTCCGACACCTCTATATTGTGACAACAAGAGTGTTGCTCAAATCAACAATGATGTATTTCATGAATTTACCAAGCACATTGAGATTGATTGTCATTTTGTACGACATCATTTGTTGTGTGGCAGCCTCACTCTTGCTTCCGTTTCATTCGTGCATCAGTATGTCAATCTATTTTACCAAAATGCATCTTTCTTGAAACTATTATTGATTGGAATCCAAACTCAACTTGGTTTTATTGGGTTTTCATTATCCGGTTCACATCCAGTTTACATGCGGTTGGTAGTGCCGATTTTGAAAAACGATTTGCAATTTTAATTTATAATTTATTTAATTTCGGTTCACATTAGGTTTGTATGCAGTTTGTAGTGTTGGTTCACATTTAGTTTCACCTTGTACCCTTTAATTTGATTCCTTCTACATCTAATTTGAGAGCATGAACATATAAATTTAGAATAACCAAAGCTTATCATCTCAATAGATATTGTGGATTCTCTTACTTTACATTCTAACATCATAAAAAGCCACCTCAGAAATACAATCCCTTAGAAACATAGAATCAACCTTTGCTTGAATATTAGGTAGGACCAAAAAAAAATTTTGAGTTTATTCGATCAGGTCTCTATTCGGTCCAGATTTATTGGTTCTTATTTGGCTTAGAACCGTCGATTTTTCTAGTGCAAATCTAAACCGAACTAAGAAGAGAACCTATGAAATCAAAATCAAGCATTTTCTATTAGATTCAGTCTGGTTCAATTATAAACGATCGGTTCAGTTCCATTTTGACACCTTTAATTGAGAGTAATCTTAGAGGTATGATTCTATATGATTGAAAGTGACCTTAGGGATATAATGGTAATTGAGTTCAGTAGGATATATATAAATTCCATACACATTGAAATACACACCATCATTATTTTTGAGAAAACAATATTCTGAATTTTAAATGGATGTTGTTTCGAATTTTTTGTATTGCATTTCAAGAATTTCCCCCCTTTGTAATTCTATTAATATAATTTTGTATTAGGTTTCATCAAATCTTATAGCAAACTTGGATTTTTCTAAATAAGAGCAGAAGACTTCGGATTTATCTGTCCATTATATTTAGCCCCATTCGAAGATCTAGGTGCCTGTTAAGGAGATGTGTTTTTTTTTTTTTTAAATGTAGGAGATCAAGTCCTAAGAAAGAGGTGCAAAGTCATTGTCCACCAAATTTTTTTTTTTTAAAATTTGGGAATGGGGAGGAGGGATTTGGGTCCTTTGTAGCACGACCCAATGTGCAGCGCACCATCGGACAGCCCACAATGCTTGGGCAGGGCACGTAGCCCAACACACAGGTGGGGTGGTGAGCTGTGTGCCCAAACATTGCGGGCTGTGGGATGTACGCTACACTCTGTATCAGACTACAGAGGAGCCCAACGCGGGGAGGAAAGGGATGGTGTAGATGTGTAATAGTCCCAAAAGCCTTTCCCTTTTATTTTCATTTTCAAATATTGATTTCCAAAGACCTCAGGATTAGGTCATATTGCCTTTATTTTCAAACAATGTAAAAAAGAAACAACTGATTAGATTTAAAAAACGAAAAAAAAAAAAAAAACCAGTAACCACTATTCAACCATAAAACAAACCTTTGACATTTTTATATTTGCAAGTAACTGCTATTCCAACCATCAAACAAACCCTTGACACTTCAATTGTTTGCCATTGCCCACTACATTGACAAGAAAGGAACAACAACTATCAAAATCACTTAAGTTATTATCAACTCTTTATAAATGTTTAGAGGAGACCAAAACAAGTGTTTCTATCCAAAAACAAAAAAACAAAAAACAAAAAAGACCAACACAAAGTGCACAGTAAAAAGCTTAGTTGATAAGGGTAACTTAAGCAACAAAAGTCAATCTTGAAAATGTCAAGTCATGGCTAATGACCAAAACAATATAACCACTTCAACTAATGACTTCTTTTCTATTCAACCCAATTAGTATATTTTTGAATTGTTAGAATATCCGTTTTCATATTATGAACTTTTGCTACAAATCATTCTTGCTTAGGATCTAATTTTTTAAAATTAGAATGTTCTTTCTTTAAATTGATATTTTTTTTGTTTTTTTGACATTAGAAAACGTCATCATATACTTCATGCTTACGCATGCAATGTATCTTAATCAAATGTTAAATCCATATGATTTCAAGAGAAAAACAAAAAAAATTTGTTAAATTTATAGGCTTAGGTCTTGTGAGGTCCCACTTACAATTAATTCAACATTAGAGGGGAAGATATAGGAGGTGATGTTCAAATAATTAGAATTCAAATTTTCAGTGAGATGGTAGAGCAACATTTGACCGTAGATCATAGGGGTTACTGGTTTGAACCGGGTTGGATCTCTCCCAATTCTTAGATTTCTTTTTAGTAGGGTCGGTTTCGGTTTTAGTTTGGTTTTGTTTCGGGTTTTTTTTTTTTTTATCGATTTCTCTAATTGGATTGTTATCAGAATGGTCTCGGTTGTGGTCTTCGTTTTGACATATTATGTATGCAAAATTATGGGGAAAATATGATTTTTTATTGAGTTTCACGTTGGTATCAGGTTATATTGGTTAGGTTTCGTTTTCATGTTCAGGTTAAGTTGGTTTCAATTTGGTTTCGGGTGAGAGCTTAACCCGATTCAATAAGGATTGGTTCGACTTGATTTGGGTTATTTCAGTTCGATTTCACCGGTTCAAGCCAGGTTTTGACTCCCCTATGAATGATGCATTATTTTCTATAGGGGAAAAAAAAAACTCTTAAAAGCTTGGACCAAGGTTTCTTTGAACCATAGTGAATGACAAATTCCTTTATCGATGGTTATTATTGGTTGAATGGGTGTAAGAGGACAATAAAGAGCATTTCGGACCTGCAACGAATAAGGAAAAATAATGATGACCATGGAGTCATGAGTGAAAAGGTGGACCTTAGTGCAATGGTATGGTTGCTCCATTGTGATCTAGTGTCACGGGTTCGAGTCAGAAAATATTCTCTCCGCAAAGCAAGAGTAAAGCTACGCACATTATATGACCTCTAGACATTTACAGTTTGAGAAATGGTCGCGTTGGGTGACTCACCCCACAAATTGGAATCCGCTGAGCCTGATCCCGATTTCAATTACTTTCTTTTTGATTGCCCACTATTTATGTTTTTTTGTTTTTAATTTTTTTGGACATAACAAGTCAATAAATAAGAGAAAGATAATGAAACTTACCTCTTCCAAAAATATCCCAAATTTATTAAATAAGAAAACCATAAAATCACAAATTTTGAAAAAATCTTTTTTTTTTTTTCTCCTTCTAACTTATTTGAGGTGATAAAGACCTATTCCAGAGGAAAATTATCGCCCCCAGTACTGGGGGTGGTCAAGTTCTCATCATGCGGCTGGGGCACCGCCCATGTGTGCACAGTGGGCGGTGCCCAGCCGCCCTATTCCAGATCAATTTCAATCTGAATTCCAGCTGATTCAATCCCCACCCTTAGATGGGTCCCACTTAAGAGATTCAACTAGTACCCAAATCAACTTTAAAGAACAAAAGATCCAACTAACACTACCTAGAATTGAGAAACCTCCCTATTCAGAAAGATTTTGTTTTTTTATAGAATATTTAGAAAGAAGCATCAAAAGCCAAGGCAAAGAAAAAAATTTCAAAGAAATAGGAGTTTTGCAGCTACCAAAAACCCCAATGTTGTTGTAACCAAACAGAGCCTTAGAATGAGTACCACAGATATACAGTAAATAAGTTTTTTGATATTGAAATGCTTTTAGCATATACTTACAGACATGCTTAAGCTGACATTTTAATTTACCATTATATCTAATTGTCAAAACCCAATTAGAAAATGGTATTAGATCATAATTAATCCACTTGCTTGTAAGTGGTTTACTACTTTAATTTTTATTAATACATGTTACTATTTGCATGATTGAGATAATAAAATCTGAAGACCCTCAGTAATTTCTACCCTCTTTCTCTTCCCTTCCACTATTGGAACCCCCAACCTTACTCCAAACAATTTAGGCCTTTTATCTTCTTCTATATCATTCTTTGAACTAGTAGTGAAAACAGCCACCAAATCAAGAAGTTCTTGGCATTTCTTCTTCATATTCACCAACTCTGAGCTCAAGGCTCCATTCTCCCTCTTCAACCTCTTGTTTTCATTGCAGAGGCTGTTGTAACCGGACGACATCGACGATGTCGATCCTTGCTCTTCATCAGACTCTTGTGGTGCAGTTTGGGCTTGTGTAGTTGCATTAGTACTACCCTTACTTGTCCATGCCTTTCTTCTCCTTATTTCGCTTAGTAATTCCTTCGCACCCCTGCGGAACTTGTCATTACAAAATTCCCACCGGTTCGTCGTGACTTTTCGGAATCCCTACATACAATAATAACAGTTTCTTAAGCCATGAGAATAGAGAAACCTAATTAGGTTGTAGAGCATCTGTTTTTTGAGCGTCCCTTCTCTCAATTCATTTAATAAAGGGGTGCTTCGCAAGTGCTGGCTATTCACTAGATCTCCCCTCCCTCTTGTGAGGGAATTAACCCAATTGGGTAAAGAAAAACTTCAAAAGAAATTCGGGGTGCGATATAGTTGGTAAATTGGCTTTCTGTGCTACTCTCTATTATGTGTGGAAAGAAAGAAATCTTAAAAGATAGACTAACAAGTCGAGATCAAATTCAAAGTGAATTAATGCAATTTGGGTAAAGAAAAACTTCAAAGGAAATTCGGGGTGCGATATAATTGGTAAATTGGCTTTTTGTGCTACTATCTATCATGTGTGAAAAAAAAGAAATCTTAAAAGATGGACTAAATGCCCTAATTGAAGTTAGGATCAAATACCCTTAAGAACAAGACTTATATTGTTCAGTCTTGGGGGGTTTCATAGCTCAAGATTGTGTTTTTGTGTTGTTTCTTCTTCTTTCTTCAAAAAGAAAACAAAAAGAGGAAAATTTGTTAAGGTTGAAGAACACATACATAAGTATTGAGTTGTCGAACGAAGCTCGCGAAATTAGAGTGCTTGAAGAGGGTAGGAAGGAGATCACTTGAGAACTCAGCAGGTTTCCATACTATGAAAGAAGATCCATCAGAATTCCATGAGATTACGTCGTCGGTGCTCGGATCTTCGATAAGCATGTAAGTCTTGGACAAGAATGGTGGAGGAGAAGATCTTCTAACATATTCTAACAAACCCAACTCATGTTCTTCTTCCTCAGAGATTGCCTGAACCATGTTGGCTTGTCCTAATTCTCTTTATTCTTAAAAAGTGATTAATTAGGAGAAGGAAGAAGGTGATCTTACTAGTGGGAGAAGAGAAGATTGGAAATTAAGAACTCCCAACCCCAACAATAGAAACCCTTAACGATTCCACAGTTCATGAGAGATGTGGGGGATCTTATTTTCTCTCAAATGTTTCAAAAGAAGAAGAGGAATGAAGAATTGGTTGAAACGTATGAACTAAGTCCACCCTCTTCTTATATATAGCTCCTCATGGAGCTAACTGTGCAATATAAAACTAGATTCGTGCACTCAAATTGATTATGTCATTCTCTTAAGGCGGCGTTTGGATGCCGCTTGGAATGAAACTATTCCATCTCCTAACTTATAGTTCAAAAGATATTTAGCAAATCATCTACTAATAGAGTGTTTGGGGGAACTTAACCCACCTTGGATTGTTAGAAGTAGGAGTGTCAAACCCTAGCTCAAACCGACCGAAAAAAGGACAAACCAAACCGAAATCTTGTGGAATTGGCTGAAAACCGCCGCATCAAAACTGACCAATATAAATAAAATTGGATCATCCAATCGTTAGAAAACCGATAAGAAACCGAAACCAACCTGAAACCATTAAAAAACATGTTTTTCCTATAATTATGTATATGTATATATACTTGGTAAACCAAACCCAAATCAGATTGAACCCGCTATCAAACCGATAAGAGGAAACCAAATATAAACTGAGTCCGAACTTTTCCTTATTGGTTTGGTTTCACATTTGTCCATTCTTACACCGAAACCAGATCGAACCAATTGACACCTCGAACTGTTATTGATCCCTTCTAAACAACATATGTTTGTAAATAACTGCTTTGATATCATTCTATTCCAAGTCCAACCAAACACAGCTTAAATTTTTTGTTATTGATTAAATGAATATCCAAAAGTAATGTTGCTCTATTACAATTTAGTAATTGTGGGGTCGGGAAACAGCCTCTCTGTGAAGTGGAGGGTTAAAACTGTCTACATTACGATCTTCCTCAATTTCTGAAAATGAGAGCCGGGAGCCTCATGCACTGGATACATCCCTTTTTTTATTATTATTATATGAATCCAAAAATTATAAGGGGTCCGTAGGTGTGAATGTGATTTTACTTTCCTCTATTCTTTATTTTTTATATCTAACGTGCTCTTGCCTCTGTCTGCAAGTTTTGATTTCTTCTTGAAGGATCCAATTCTCTCTCTCTCTCTCCCTCTCCCTCTCTTTCACAAGAGGGGAGAGGACTTCAGAGTTTAGACTTTGTGGGCTTATGAGCATGAGTACGTGTGGGTTTCCTCTCAAGTTTGTGGATAAAATCATGGAAGAGCGTTAGTGGTGTCTTAAGATTGAGTGACAAAGTCATGGAAGCAAAAGACATTTTAAGAAGTTTCTGATTTTTTTTTTAAAGGGGAAGTTTCTTGAGTATTGACTACGGAGAATTGTTTCTTTGTGGGTATGTGGCAAATACGTCTTCACCAACCATTTGGTTTCACATTTGAAAGGAAGAGTTCTGATAATGGCCGGGATTTCAGGTGGTGAGATTATTGAATGGCTAAATGTGGTTGCATGACACTTGCCTTGCCAACAAGGCATCTACCATCTACTACTACTACTATTACATCTTCTCTGATGTTGACCCTTAAATAAGAACTAGTTAAGATATATATCAATAGAAGTCAATTGGAGAATGATGTAACATAGGTCAAATATTTTTTTCCTTTTAATTTTCTTTCTCTAAAGTGTACATATACTCTTTGAACTCTCCTTTATTAATTTATGGGAGAGTGTTTCTTGTTTGGGAGCGTAGCCTATGCCGGCAGGAAATATCCAATGATTGCTTTATGAAAGGAATCATTTTTTGACTTGCTTGTTTGGCGGGAAAGATTAGGTGGGAATGTTGTGGGATTGGGTCTCACAGTATAGTGGGTTGGGGAACAATGGTGGTTTTTACTTTTCTCACGAACAGTAATCAAAATACTTTGTTTTTTGTAAGACTTTTGATAGCATACGGGTAGGATTTTCAAGTGCCACATCAGCTAATAAAACATTTAATGTTGTTCCTTAAGCCTTTGTACCATCCCAGATTAAACAAAAAAGGTTGAGGTGGGATTTTGAAGTGCCACATCAGCTCTTTTTAGCCCAATTTTCTCACCCCACCTAAGTCCCCGTCAAATAAACAGGGCCGTTCAAGAAATAGAGAGGTCATTTCAAGAGAAGGGACTAGAAAGACACATAAGAGCGCTAGCATAGGCTACAGTCCCAGACAGATATCTCTTTCCTTTAACTTATAATCATGGTGGAAAGAAAGATTCTATTAACTATTCAAGTTTATTGGTTTTAAAATGGGAACTTTCTAAATGACACCTCTATAGATATGTTAAGAACTAGACACTCTTTTTTTAATTGCCCCTTGTCTTATTCCTAAGTACGGGTTAAAAAATAGTTTTTAAAAATAATTTGAAAGTGACTAACCATTATGTCATTATCAAAAATTGTCGTTGTCTTGTAAATTTTTCGAGTATACATGTGAAATAACTTGATTTATCTTCATTGGAAAAAAAAAATGTATTATACTTAAAAAGAAGAAAAAAAAGTAAAATTACAAATTATTTGAGACCTAATGTGATGTTAATAATAAAATCTTTTTAAAAATATTGTAACATATTTTACTCTTTATAACTCTTCATGTGTAGTTAATACTATTTCATTTACACGTTTCATTTGTCACGACATATTGAAATGAACAAGTACATATCAATTCAATGCGATAACTAAATAATAATTATAATAATAACAATGATAATGATGATTACAATAATAATAAATATATTAATATAAATACAAAGGGAGAGAAAGTTAAAGTTAGGATATATTAAACACTTAGATGTCATGCTAAAGGCTAAAAAGATTTCATCATGTCTACGCAAAACCATTTAAGCTTGATATTTTTAGTAACTGTTTTGTGATAATAATAATAATAATAATAATAATAATAATAATAATAAGGGGAAAAAAAATCTCTACTTGGTGGTGTTTCCTACGTCCTTTCACAGAACACCATGAAATGACACCTTTGCCCCTGGATGAATACCTAGGTGGGCTCGCCCATTGGCCCAGACGCTTGTGTAGAGACCATGCGACCAAGTAGAGATCTCTTGCTCTAATAATAATAATAATAAATATATGAACATAAAAATAAAGGATAGTGGAAGCAAGTTACAGTTAGGATATTCAAATGTCATGCTAAAGGCTAAAAATATTTCATCATGTCTACTCAAAATCATTTAAGCTTAATACTCTTAGTTACTGTTTTTGTTTTGTTTCTCTCAACTCATATAAGCATCATGATTCATGGTTGTATCTTCTTATCTAACAATGACTCTCTAGAATGTTGACATTTCTATTTCAATAAACACTGGTAAACTTTAGGTTATAATCAATTTCTTCACTTACTTCCCTTTTTATTGCAAACATATTTGAACATGTGATGAAATCTTGGTCCAATTAATGTTAAACTATTTTTATTTTTATACTCACAGATGACTTTTAATTCCTTAAAAGGACATTTTTCTTGCATCTCTCTCTCTCTCTCTCAAATATCTCGTTGTGAATCTTAGCCATAAATGAAGATAATCCAAAAGAAAAATAATAAATAAACACTTACCTCCATTGGGACCTAACATCTGTGCCATGCTGTCCAACAAGCTTTCTCCTTTCCACTCAGTGTTTGGCTGCTTTCTTATGTAGTTTATTTATACTCTTAACTCTTAACTAAACTGTTGTTTATTTCTAAGAAGAGATTCTGGCTTTTGCAGCTTCTCTAAGATGCAACACCGGATGGAGATTTGCTGCTATATTATGCAAAGCCAAAACCCTATTATCAGTTTATGATAACCACCATTAACCCCTCTTCCTACCATCAAGGAAGTGGAGGTGGTTTTAATCGTGGTGGTACATGTTCAATATCTAAAACACTCCCTTCAATGTATTACGAAAACGAACTTTTAAGTGGCATGTTTTAACTTTATAGAATCAACCCCATAGTCAATTCTCAATCCAAATTTTCTTGTCTTATGTACTTTATAGACGTCTGACATTTCAAGTAATACGTGCTAAAAAAAATGACAAAATACTTATATTCAGAATCATAATTGCACATTTCAATGTATTTTATAAAACATTAGGCACAATGATTTACAAATCTCATACGATCCACATGATCTAAAAATACCTTAAGCGGAAACTCTTTCGTGAAAGGATCAACAATCATTTCATCAGTTCTTTAACAACAAAATATTATCTCAATGTCTCAAAGATAAATTGTTGGTAGAGAAGTGAACTGTGTCGTAGTATTGTCATAGTAGATCCGTATTAGCTTCTCAATAGAAAAAAACAACTCTTGAGAACTGTGATAAAATAATTTAGTGGAAGAGTTAGTTTTCAGTAGCTTTACACTCCTCCAAGATATTGCACGTTCAACAATTAAAATAATATAATTTTAGGTAGACTTCCTCGTATCTCCACATCCAATATAATTTGACTCTGAATATTTAATCAGCTCCTCTAGATTATCATAACGCTTGTAGGTGAGGATGTGATTTTTAGTGCCTTTACAACATCTCAATACTTCTTTTTTTGTTGTCTAATGTGCGTGACATAGTAGGTGTTTTTTTTTTCTTTCTGAAACTTCCCAATACTCCTATTGTGAAGGCAATATCAGGTCGTGTGCAAACCTAAACATACATAAAATTGCCATCAACGGATGCTTATGAGATATTTTTCATTTTTTGCTCCTTCTTATCTTATTGTGATTCTTAGCCATAAATGAAGATAATCCAAAAGAAAATTAATAAATAAACACTTACCTCCATTGGGACCTAACATCTGTGCCATGCTGTCCAACAAGATTTCTCCTTTCCACACAGTGTTTGGCTGCTTTCTTAGGCAGTTTATTTACACTTTTAACTCTTAACCTCACTGTTGTTTATTTCTAAGAAGAGATTCTGGCTTTTGCAGCTTCTTTAAGATGCAACACCGGATGGAGATTTGCTGCTATATTATGCAAAGCCAAAACCCTATTATCAGTTTATGATAACCACCATTAACCCCTCTTCCTACCATCAAGGAAGTGGAGGTGGTTTTAATCGTGGTGGTACATGTTCAATATCTAAAACACTCTCTTCCATGTATTACGAAAACGAACTTTTAAGTGGCATGTTTTAACTTTATAGAATCAACCCCATAGTCAATTCTGAATCCAAATTTTATTGTCTTATGTACTTTAAAGACGTTTGACATTTCAAGCAATACGTGCAAAAAAAAAAATGACAAAATACTTATATTCAGAATCATAACTGCACATTTCAATGTCTTTTATAAAATATTAGGCACATAATTATGATTTACATAATCCGATACAACCCGCATGATCTAAAAATACCTTAAGCGGAAACTCTTTTGTGAAAGGATCAACAATCATTTCATCAGTTCTTTAACAACAAAATATTATCTCAATGTCTCAAAGATAAATTGTTGGTAGAGAAGTTAACTGTGTCGTAGTATTGTCATAGTAGATCCGTATCAGCGGCTCAATAGAAAAAAACAACTTTTGAGAACTGTGATAAAATAATTTAATGGAAGAATTAGTTTTCAGTAGCTTTACATTCCTCCAAGATATTGCGCGTTCAACAATTAAAATAATATAATTTTAGGTAGACTTCCTCATATCTCCACATCCAATATAATTTGACTGAATATTTAATCAGCCCCTCCAGATTATCAAAACGCCTGTAGGTGAGGATGTGATTTTTAGTGCCTTTACAACATCTCAATACTTCTTTTTTTGTTGTCTAATGTGCGTGACATGGTAGGTGGTTTTTTTGTCTTTCTGAAACTTCTCAATACTCCCATTGTGAAGGCACTATCAAGTCGTGTGCAAACCTAAACATATATAAAATTGCCAACAACGGATGCATATGAGATATTTTTCATTTTTTGCTTCTTCTCAAGGCATTCATTAGACATTGTTTCAAACTAAGTCTGTCGGCCTTTAACTAGTGGTGCTACACTTGATGAATAGTGTTTCATCTTGAAATGTTCTGCATTTTTGTCAACATATCCTCTTTGGAACAACCCTAAGTTCTTGTTTCACATAATTCGGTTAATCGCTATGCCCAAAACATAGAAGACTTCATCCATATCTTTTTATCAAATTTACATTTCAGAAATTGTTTTGTCCCATACGACAACCACAGATCATTGCTCGTTAAGAGAATATCATCCATATATAAAATAAAAATAATGAAATCACTTCCCTTCATCTTGATAAAGATGCATTGATTAACACAATTCTCCACAAATCCAAAAGAAATAATTGTACAAATTTCATGTACTCTGTCGAGAAGCTTGTTTCAAACCATACATGGATCTCTTAAGCTTGTACAACAAATGATCAATATCCGATGAGAAACCATCATGTATCTCCATTTACACTTCCTCCATAATGTCACTTTTTAAAAATGTTTTTTTGGCATATATTTGATGCAGCTCAAGGTCAAAGTGAATTACTAACGTCATGACATCCAGATTCTCAATTACTTTTGTCACTTACTAACCTTGAATCCTATCAATCTAGATGTGACATTAGTTCTTGTGTAATCCTTTTCTAGATTTAGAATAAATCTGGATTGCAGTACAAGTTTGTAGACACCAACAATTTTCACTTGAAACTGCACCCGACTTCCAAAATAGATGTTCCTCTCATTTTACATCGAAAGTCTTGTTTGTGGAAATCTATAATGGTATTAAAAATGTAAATTGTTGAACCAAAATCAATCCACCAATTATTGTGATAAATATTAATCAAGTTGGACTCAAAATTGACAAAAGACTGAAATGAACTTTTTCACTCTCAACCATTTTTTGTACTTTGATGTGTCCTCTTTTTTTCTTTTTTTTTTATATTGCAGAAAAACCATTTGGGAGTATCTTTATGCCTTCTTTCTTCATCAGCAATTTTTCTTTCTTCTTTTGCAAGGACTTGTTGGGTTTTCATTTATCACACGTGGTCAAATGTGCACTTTCAATTGTCTTCTGCCTTAATCTCTCTTCCTCTTGAACACACATGGTCAGAGTTCATTGAATGGCCATTCTATTGTATGTTGTAGGATATCTTAAAAGGACCATAATCGGGATCATTATCCGGTGCTGTAACTGCAACGTTGCTGTACTCATCGTGCGGTGCTGCAGGTGCCATGTATGCACAACGGGCCCCACATGGCACCTACAACGCCGCACGATGAGTACAGCAGCAGATAAAAATCCCCATAATCATGTGGAAGAGAGTTGAGAAAGAAGTACACCTGGAAGGACTTCAATATGTCTACGTGACTATGTCCTAGGCCTTCCACTAAGCCATAATATCCTCCATCTCCATTATGTGCTCACGCACTCCTTTGCTACCATTGTACTTCGTGGAGCAAAATTTTCCCATAAGAGTGTTGGCTAAGGCCTTCTCAAATCTAACAATTGGTCATCAATAACTTTCATGTAATCATTCACTTTAATACATTCAGGTATTGATCCCCTAATGCTCTTGCTAACGTTGGCCTTGATGAGCATTGGACTCAAGCACTTAAACTATTCCCAATTTTAATAATGAACAATACACCCTAAGGTTAGGAGAGCTTTCTTCTTCTAGTCAGAATAATTTTCTCCATTCAACATTGGGAGAAGAAATTGATTCTAACATAATTGTACAAAGTTTTTTTTTTAAAATTATGATTTCCTAGAAGCTAACTATTAAACTTAACCCACACTAATTAATAATGTCAAACTAAAGCTTCTTACAACTTGTCGTGGGCTAAAATTGCAACTTTCAATGGTTTGTGACTTTATTAATAAGACTAAAATGCATCGCATCAAGACAAAAGAATTTCATGCTTGTGGACCATAGAAATTCCCTCGCATGGGTGTTTAAAACTTAATCTCACTCCAACTTTTATATAATAAAATAGCTATTTCCCTGTGGGGATAGTTTTTATTTCTGATGCATTAGTTTCAACTTATGATGCAAAATTCGATTATTTACAAACCCAATAATAATGCAAACCCAATAATATATGACATACAAACCCAATAATATTCTCAAAAAATCACTACTAACATTACTTATTGGGACTATCTAAATGACACATCTATAGGTGTATTTAGAACTAGACAACTTTTGATTGCCTTCTTATCTTATTCTCAAAAGTTCTTGCAATCGGATAAAAAAGGATTTTCAAAATAATTTGAAATTGACTTTTCGTTATGTCATTATCAAAAAGTTGTCATTATCTTGCACATTTTTCAAGTACACATGAAATAACAAGGTTTACTCTCATAATAAGAAAATCATTAATTAAAAAAGGATACCCGTGATGGCAATGATTTGGATAAGTACAAATAGTATGAAGGTGATGAATACAATTTAAAATGACCAATTATTTCAGCTAACTTGTTTATTTCTACCAAGTTTTGGCTATTTTAGCATGAAAATTAAGACAGTTTTGCTTCTAAGTTGCTTCAAGAACTTGAGCATCATTGGATGAAACCTTGTATTTGATTCCCAATACTGTAGTTATAATTGTCCATCTAACAGTTTCTCTTCTCCCCAATCAAGCATCATAGAACAGTACTTTTTTACATTTTAAAGAACAGAAAATATCCAAATCCATTAAGGATACATAAGAAATATTCACCTGGACTCATACTGACAGAACTCATGGCATGAGAATATTACATGTCACTTATTACCCTTTTTTTGGCATGGCTGCAAGCCTAGTATACATCCTTGCCATAGACTCATATCCCCTGAGATCACCAGAACGTAAAAGATTCCCTGCAAAAAAAAATGTTTTTAAGTATATTATCTGCCAAGAAATAATGTATCCCTGGTGTGATTCAGATTCTATAATGGAATCTATAAGCTCACAACCACACTTAGACCAGGATGAGACTTAACAGAATGAAGGAAATCTCAGAATTTAATAGAAGACTGGATTGTCAATGCCTTCTTCAAAAAAAAATACAGCTTTTTCTGGTATTATCAAACAGTCCCTAAGCGCTGTACTTACTACTTAATGAAGAGAGAAATTTGAGGTTTCAGACGTTAAAGAAGAGAAGTGCATGATAAAACAGGGACTTAATAATTTGAACTGTAACTCTTTAGAACCCAAATAAACCAAGCTGTAACTTGGTCAATGGACTTGCCCTTGCCCAGGACTGTAGAATAGTCTAAACCAGGAAAATAATATTCTAATGGAACTTTGAATGTGCTATAGTTCTGTTGCAGAGAACTCCCAGAAACAGAGCAGAGTTTTGACCTTGCAATCTGTTGAAGATCAACCTCAGGTCTGAAAGAAGAACTACAGAACCTAACTACCAAGTCAGAAAGTAAATTAAGCAGTATTGAGAGAGAGGATATAAGGAAGATTGGTGAAAAGTGGCCAGAAAACAGTGTATCTGCCAGGTGATAAAGAAGAAAAATAGAGTTGAAATAGGGAAAAATATAAAAGAACTGAGAGACATATTATCAAAGGAGGAGTTTGGAGAGAGCACACCTGAACTCAGATTAGCCAAGAGGAAAGAGAGAGAGCCAGTTTACACGACCAGCAGCTCAGAAGCATATGAAACTCAAAATTATTTCATTATATCAAATGTGCAGTCGATGGCAGAGGTGCTTACATATATGAAGCTTTTAACAAACCAAATCCAACTCTCTCATGGACTCCCTATCAAAACCTGAAACTAAAAACAAATACTCAAACTCAATTTGGACTCAAGTCACTCTGCTGCTAGTTCTATGTAGTCACCTATTCTTCCAACACTAAGACCATACTCCAATACCAATCAACAGCCACTAAACATCCCAATTTAATTAGTTGTTGTACACAAAAAAGTACAACAACAACATAGCCTTACACCAACTAAATGGGGTTACTACATGGATCCTTGCTCTCCAATCAGCTCTATTCGAAGTCCTATATGATACAAGACCTAAGTTAAGCATGTCTTTCTCTCACCGCTTCTCCTAGGGGTAATTTAGGCCTGCTCCTGGCTCTTTTAGTTCCTTCAATTTGAATCAAATCACTCCTCCGTACTAGAGCGTCCCAAGGCCTCCGTTGCACATGGTTATGCCACCTCAAACAACTTTCTCGTAGCTTATCTAGTATCGGAACTACTCCCAAATCAGCTCCAATATGGCAATTCCTTACCTCATCCTTCCTAGTTTTGCCACATATCCATCTCAACATCCTCATCTCCATTACACTTAGATTTATCTATTTGACGCTTTTTATCTGCCCAGCATTCTGCACTATAAATTATAGCCAGTCGTACGACAGTCCTATTAAATTTTCCTTTAAGCCTCCACTTCATACATCATATTTTAATTCTATGAGCAACAACATCCTCGATATCACATTTTTTATTTATGATTGAACCTAGATACCTAAAATAATCACTTTGTGGAATCTCCCTCTAATAAAAATATTCAATACCTCATTAACCGTCCTAGTGTTACTAAAGTTACACACCAAATACTCCGTCTTTGTTCTACTTGTCTTCCAACCTTTTGATTCCAAGGTTGATCTCAATAACTCCAGCTTAGCGTTAATCCCTCCCTTCGTTTCATCCACCAAAACAATATCATCAGCAAAAAGCATACACCAAGGAACCTCATCTTCAATATCTCTAGTTAAATCATCCATGATAAGCGCAAACAAAGAAGAGCTTAAGGCTAATCCTTGATGTAATCCAATTGTAATTGGGAATTCAATACCTTGGCCGCCCACAGTCCTTACGCTAGTCACCACACCATCATACATATCTTTATCCTGCTCCTCCGCTCCCCGGACGGCTCCATCATTACTTCTGTTGAAGGTATTTAGGCCAAGGCAGTTTGTTTCTTCAAGCAGTTGTTTCGCCCTCCATCCAATGCCTCCTTCGGCTCCCATCCTTGATGGCCTCCTCAATAAGTTCATCCTCAATTCTTCTTAAGATTCTCTTCAAAGGATCCCATTAGAAGAAGAGATCTTGGCTGTTGTCCTATCTCATAAAGCCAACAAAGCCCCGGGTCCTGATGGATTCAGCATAGGCTTCTTCAGTTCTTCTCCTCCTGTTGGAATATCATCAAAGAGGATCTCATCAAAGCCATCCAGAGCAGCTTCTACAACCCCTCTCCGATCAAAGGTATCAACTAGACCTTCCTTTGTCTCATTCCCAAGAAAGAAGGTGCCTCTGTCATATCTGATTTTAGGCCAATTGCCTTATGGAACATGCTATACAAGTTTATTGCTAAGGTGCTTGCTAATTGAGTCAAGTCAGTTATAGATTCTCTTGTCAGCTATAACTGACTTGACTCAATTAGCAAGCACCTTAGCAATAAACTTGTATAGCATGTTCCATAAGGCCATTGACTTAAAATCAGACATGACAGAGGCACCTTCTTTCTTGGGAATGAGAAAAAGGATGGTCTGGTTAATACCTTTGATCGCCGGTAGAAGCATATCTGACTATATCCTCTTGTGTAACGAGTTGGTCCATGGGTTTGAGAGGAAAGGTCATCCCCCTACTGCTCTTATGAAGATTGACTTGCACAAAGCCTTTGACTCATTGAGATGGGATTATATTGTCAGTGTCATGAATAAGATAAGATTCCCTCCAATGTTTGTAAACTAGGTCTATCATTGCATCTTCACCCCTCAGTTCTCGGTGCTAGTCAATGCTAGTCTGGCTAGCTTGTTCTCCTCCACGGTTGGCATTAGGCAAGGCTGCCCCTAGTCTCCTCTCATCTTTACCCTTGCCTTGGAAGTACTTTCTAGGGAAATTCAAAGCAAGACAGACCAGGTTCTCATTTCCCCCATGTCCAAATGCAAGCACACCAAGATCTCTCATATGGAGTGCTTATCTCTCTTTGAAAGAGTTTTAAGTCTCAGGATAAATCATCACAAGTTCCTCTTGTTTGTGGTCGGTCATTCAAAGTCTACCAAAGAGATCTTGCAAGAGAAAACAGGATTCCCTCTCAGTCGGTTTCCAGTGACATACTCAGGGCTGCCTCTTATCCCTGCCAGGCTCTCTGCTCACCATTGCACTCCTATTCTCGACTGCGTTCACAAGAAGCTCCTGCTCTAGAAGGGAAAGGTCCTCTCTTATGTCGGGTGCTTGGAATTGAATGGTCGGTCCTGCAGGCATCCTACATTTATTGGTCAGTTATCTTTGCCCTCCCTCAGTCTATTATCAAGGATCTTGAATCCTTAATGTGTTGCTTCCTATGGAAAGGTGATGAGACTGCAAGATTTCTTAGCCCTGTCAGTTGGGCTTCAGTGTGTCTCTCTAGAGAGAAAGGGGGCCTTGGGTTGAGAAGAATCAAAGAAGTTAACAAGGCAGGCATCCTTAAACTTATTTGGAAGCTAGTCTCTAAACAGAAGAGTATTTGGGTAGACTAGATCTATTATGGGCTTCTCCAAAGGGACTATCTCTACCTCCCTAGATGCTTCTTGGGTGTGGAAAATTATTCTCAAGCTCAAGCATTTAGCTCTTGGGGCTGCTACTACCAAGATTGATGATGGCGCCTCCACCAGACTTTGGCTCAACCACTGGTACCCTTTGGGCATTCTTCTTCCTCTAGTGAATTCCAAAGCTATCTACAGTGTAGGCCTTCATAGATTTTCCTCAGTTGCAGATATCATCCTCCCTGATGGTTGGGCTCCCCCCTCCATCCTCTCAGCATGCATTCATCTAGAATGCCCTCTCTTCTATTGTTAGAAGACCTGTTGTTCGGGAGATTTTGTTCCTTGGACGCCCTCTTCATTGCACATATCATCCTCCCTAATGGTTGGGCTCCCCTCCATCTCTCGATGCATTCATCCGGAATGCCCTCTCTTCTATTGTTAGAAGACCTGTGGTTCGGAGATTTTGTTACTTGGACGCCCTCTTCCTCAGGTATTTTCAGCTCCAATTTTGCTTGGAACCTCATCAGATATAGGGGGGCTATCTCTCCCTGGAACAAGATTGTTTGGTTCAAGGGGCACATCCCTCGCCATAGCTTCTGTGTTTGGCATGCTCTTATAAACTGCCTTCCAATAGCTTCTGTGTTTGGCGTTATCTTATAAACTGCCTTCCAACGCAGTTTTCCTCATCCATCATCAGATCCATGTCTCCCCAGCTTGTTGTCTTTGCTGGAATGGCACCAAAGTGTTGATCATTTATTTTTTGAATGCTGCTTCTCCTCCTCTATTTGGTTTGGGGCTTTGAGTAAATGTTGGGCTAGAAGAAGAAGAATCCTGACTTTCCAGAGAGAGTGGATTTGGGTTGACATGACTTATGGGGGAAAATCTCTTTGTGATAGAATTGGCAAGCTGGCTTTCGGAGCTACTATTCAGATGGAGCGCAATCTTAGGAGATGGACTACCAACTCAAGATCCTTTCTTCAGATTTGGGATTCCATCTATTTTGAAGTTTGTTCCAAAATTTCTACCCTATCCTCTTCTTGTGTATATTCCCCAAGGAATAGGCTGCTTGTTGTATCCTGGGGTCTCCCCTCTTTTTTGCTCCCCCACCCCTAGGAGGGTGTGTTAGCCCTATGTATTGTAGGATGTCTTTCTTTCTTCCCTCTAATTTTGGGGGTTTCCTTGTTTTTCTCTCTTTGGTAATGAATATTTATTCACCCAAAAAAAATTATGTCCATGTATTTCCTTGAAGCCCTTCTCTTCTATAGTATATGACAGATTAACTCTTTAAGGACTCTGTCGTATACTTTTTCTAGGCAATAAAAACCATATGGAGATCCTTCTTGCCCTCTCTAAATCTTCCCACGAGCCTTCTCAGGTGGGTTTCAATAACCCTCTCTCATAACTTCATAGTATGAGTCATTAGTTTTATGCCTGTATAGTTATAGCAGCTCTGAATATCACCTTTATTTTTGTAAATCGGGACCACAATGCTTCTCCTCCATTCATCTAGCATTTTCCTTGGGTTCACTTATTAAACAACTTGTTTAGCAAAGATAAACCACTGATTCCTAAGCTCTTCCACCCTTCTATTGGAACCTCATTTGGGCCTAATGCCTTGAGTACTTTCATCTTTCTTAAAGATTCTTTTACTTTAGACACCCTAATTTTGCGTATATCTACGACATGGGGTGTCTGAATGAGTAATGCAATCTTCGGGGGCACTATTACTCAAAATGTCTTTATTTAGTAGACTGTGGAAATACTCTTTCCATCTCTTTGTAATGTCTTCATCTCTTATTAGTACTCTACCATCTTCACTTTAATACATCTAACATGGTCGAAATCTCTACTCTTCCTTTCTCTCATTCTAGCTATCTTATAGATACTCTTTTCACCTTTCATTGTGTTTGGATTGTTATACAGATCTTCATATTTCTTCGCCCTTGCTTTTTCCCCCACAATCTTCTAAGCTTCATTTCTGGCAGATTTATACCTTTTTAGATCCTCTCCCTCCTTAGTCCTTTGCCATGACTTAAAACTAGCTTTTTTAGCCTTAATGGCTGTTTTAGAGTGTAGTCTCGGTTAGTCTTGAGGTTAGTTCCAAGCTAGGTATGGGAGATATATACACTCCAGCTTGAGGGGGAGTGTTAGAGTGTAGTCTCGGTTGACGGTCCATGGGTGTCCATGGACCTCAACACCCATGGGGATACATTTCTAGTTAAGTGTGTGAGTTGTTTCCTTTCCTTATTGTAATTAGATTTAGGTTTCAGTTTCCTATTGTAAGAATCGTTTTGGTACGATAGTTCGGTTATCTATCGTCCAACTTTCTCTCGTCTCCTTTGACTACTTTCTACTTCCCCTCTTCTCTATCTCTTTCTCCTCCTCTACTGGTTTTCTAAGTTTCAGATAACATCACATGTTGGAGTGTAGTCTCGGTTGGCGGATTGGGGAGCCTAGTCAGGTTTGCCATGTTTTGCCCAATAGGTATCAGTAGTATGATTCAACTTGCCACAACAGGAACACCGGCGCACTTAACTAGAAACATAACCCCGTGGTGCTGAGTTCCATGGACATCCATGGACCTCCAACCGAGACTACACTCTAACAGGCTGCTTGAACCACATCATCCCACCAACAAGTCTCTCTAAGGGCATGACGGTTTCGTTTTGTTTCCTCTAAGACCTCTTTAGCAACCTTCTTAATACAAGTTGTCATCTCATTCCACATCGTATTAGTGTCTCCCTCAAAGTCCCACTTTCCTTGTTTAACCACTTTATCAGTAAATAAATTCAGGGAATCTCCTTTAAGTTTCACCACCTTATATTAGAGCAAGTAGGCTCCCTTATCTTACGATTCTGCGTAATGAGAAAAAATCTATGATCACCAATCTATTTTGTTCATAAAAAAAAATATAATAATGTATTTAATACCCTAACTACCGATTTCACAATTTAGACCTGGTTCTCCTTAGCCTGGGTTTCCAAAATGGATGGTGCTTATCCAGCCATTCCTCTGTAACTACATCAATCCCATTAGCATACTAAGAGTTGAACATCAACATCTGGCACCTCCAAATGTCACAAATGCTTTACTTGTCAGGAAATGTAAAAATGCTTGGCAGATGTCTGAGTCATCCTAATGTAGTCCTAGATTGGTAGGAGACCAACTAGGAGCCAATAAACCAGGATCTGTTATGAACAGATGAATCGGCTAGGTCAAAATAGGTGTTTAATGGTTTGATTAGGGTTAGAGTTTGATGTGTGGGTTATGTCAAGTTGATGTAGGGGAGTCTATCAGTGAAGGTTCTGAGATGTTTTGATGGAGTTAGGACTGTAAATTGAATGGGCAGCAAGTTTTAGGATTAAGGTTTTGGGTTTCTTGAAAAGGAATCAATGGAGTTTTAGGGTTTAGGATGGGTGGATGGTGCTAGGGTTTGGATCGAGTGCTCCTAAGGGGGAATGGAGTATTCGATCAGCCTTGGGGGAATTTCTGGTGGTTCGAATGGTCTGGACAGAATGTTGGGTTTCTTGGGGTAATAATGGAAATAGGGTTTGTTAGGGTTTAGTGGGACAATGGGGCCAAGCTGTGGATCGAGTGCTAATAGGGCTCTGATGGTAATTCGATTCTAGTTTGGTATGGTTCTGATGGTCAGATTAGTTTGTGAAGAATTTGGGTAATGGGATGGTCTCCAGAAATAGGTGGGATGTTGTGGTTTGAATGGGGTAATGGGAAAACAGCTTGGTCGAGTATTCCAATTGGGCAGGAGAATATCAAATCCTATTGTGGGAAGTTGTTGTTAGCTGAATAGTTTGTTAAAAATTTTGGGAGATGGGTGTGAAAATTAGGGTTTTGGGGTGGTTTGAGGATTAGGAGAAGAATGGGTATTGATGGGATGGATCAAACTTACTGTCGTTGCAAAGAAATCTTGGCAACAGCTTGTTTAGTTGATGTTCTTGAACAAAGATTGAATCTTAATCTTTAACTTGAAGGAGATCTTCAAAGAACTCGAAGCAGATCCTCAAAGAATTGAAAGAAAGCTACAAAGAACCACCCGGGCTTCTCACCGCAAGGTGTCAATCGGATCAAACACCGATTCCTTCAAATGATCCACCCGGGCTTCACACCGCAAGGTGTCGATTGGATCAAACATCAATCCTAGCTTTGATCAAACACAAAGCAAATCTTCAAGGAGAAGAGAAATTGCAGCAGCTTGCAAGAGCAAAAGTTTTATCAAAGTGTGAGATCTAGAGCCTCCACGAATTTTATTGCATATATAGGGCCTAAAGGACCTTTTTCCTATTCAGCCTAGGAGTATGAAAATTCCTAGCCAGCTAGCTCTACTCCACTTCCCTTTCTAAATCATGGGAGTGTGGATCCAAAAGAAAAAATGGAAATTTACATTAAATAAAAAAAGGTGACTCAAGTCACTTAAATTGAACCAATTCAAACCATAGTTCAAGAACTCGCGAGATCTCGCCGAGTTTCTCGGTTTTTGGAAAAGCCGAGACGAGACTACCTGCGAGTCTCAAAAGTGCAATATCTCGGCGAGATCTCAGATCTCGGTTTCGACCCATTTTTTTAACCCACCTACCGCTTAAATACCTTACCTAACTCGACAAAACTCGACATATCTCGGCAAGATCTCGGATCTCGGGTTGACCCAAAGTTGAGGCTTCGAGTTGGAAAAAAAAAATGCACCAACTCGGCGAGATCTCGACTCATTTCGATTTTTCCAAGAGCCGAGTTGGTACCGAGACCCGAGTTTTAGTACCTTGATTCAAACTAGCTTTGGACCGGTTCAATTTAAAATGCTAAAACATGAAAATAGACTAAGTATAGAGCTAATCCCATATGCAACCTATGTACCCCTACTTAGGTCTATAAAAGCGACCTGCTACATTGAAAACCCATGGGACCAAAGGCCCAACATGTATAGAACCCAACTAGACTTATTCCTACTCAAACAAGCCTATTTTGGTGATGAATCGGCATCACATCCAAGATCCATAGAGAGATGTGCGCCAGAGGAGCAAAGCACATAAGGCACAGTCTTGTTGCCTCGTTATCCTGTGCATAGCACTACCTCACTGAGGCATGCACCATTTTTTTGCCCCCGTACTGTGGCAAGGAGGATTTCTTTAAGCAAACAAGGCATAAGCTCTGTTCATTCAACCATGACTACTCTCTGTCATTAGGGAATCAGCAAGGTTATAGAGATTTTCCTCAATGAGTGGAAACTATTAGTCAGTGCCAGCACAAAAAGTTGGACTGTGCCAGTCAATGTTCTCTCTGAATGCTGTCTTCCTACATCAATCTATTATGTGATTTATGTCAATGGGATTAAGGAAGATACAAGATCTCTATTTTCTGGCACAAATATGACAGCCCAAAAGGAGACTGAGCAGTTGAATGAACTTGCTTAAATATTTATTTATTATTGGTTCTTTCTCTGAAAAGCGGGAAATGATCAGCAAAATAACCAATTTCCCTAGGAGAAAATATCTTTTTTCTTTTTCTACCAAGATAAACTGTTTCAGACCTATCTTTCATAACATTAAAATAGATTAAAAGGGTGGGAGGTAGCTCAGTTGGCAAAGATCAACACCTCACGATTAAGAGGTCATGAATTCAACTCTCCTTGGGGCCTACCTATCCAAAAGGAAATGTGGGAGGAAGGGTGGGGAGGTGACAACAAATCAACAAGCTATAATTAGTAATGGCCAGTGGAAGATCCAACAGCATCAAATTATAGCCTAGAAGCAAGTACAGTTGCATAAATTGATGCCAAGGGCTCTTCCCAGTCAACTATAACATTCAAGTGTTATAGATAAATGTTACCTGAATCACAATTGAGTGGACTATCAGGTTCTGGATGGGCCATCAAAGCAATTATAGCCCGACAAACAGATTGGAGTGTCCAAGCAGGGCTCCATGCATTCTTTAAGATATCAAGGCAAATCTCTCCAGTCTGCAGATAAAAAAAGAGAAAGAATTTTAAACCAAAACAGCAAATTTTACTTAACAGGGATAATTTCCACAGTTCCACTAGATAGCTCCATTCACCAACCAAATTATTCAACTCAAGTGCAAATCTCCCCCCGTCCCCCCACCCCTCTCTACTGATGATAAAGGGAAGGGAAATAAAGGGAGGGAAACAGAACATATATAAATATTGAGAAATGTCGGTGTTTTACAGAAAATGTACTTTCAGATATATACCGATTCTAACTTTACAATACTTTGATTGGTCTTCTACTCTTCAAGGACATTATGCTGTAAATCCAAAAGAGAAAGAGCCAAAGGAACAGGCATATCCATCAGATAACAGATATAGTTTATGATCCTATATCACAGATAGGAAATACTTGAGAAACTGGACGAGATTAATCAGTTTCATTCTCAAACCAAATTGAACAAAAATGCCATGCTTTCAAGGTCCCTTTATTAGGGATTCAGAGAACTATTGGTTTAATTTTGTAAAATGGTATCTAAAGTTTTTTCTAGCTTTTGAAACATTGTACTCTTCATGTCCTTTCACCTATCAAAGTGTCCTTCCTTTTCAATGCCTAAGATCTATCTAACATACATGTGCCTTATAAAAAACAAGAGAAAAGAAAGGATGTACCTTAAAATGAACATTTGGATGAAATATTTTTGTCAAAAAACGCACTTGAGGGGGTTGCAAAGGGTATTGCTCAGGAACAGCAAACACAAGCTGAAAGACACCACCCTCATAAGGAGTTTCTGGTGGTCCCTAAATAAGGAGACAAAAGTTAACTACATCAAAATACAATACATATATTTTCACTTTATAACAACAGAGTATACCTTGATAAGAGCTGTCCACTTGAATATGTTGGAATCATCACATACTAGCTGAATATCAGAATCAACTGTTTTTTCTCGCTGCACCTCCTTGTATTCTTTAAAAAGCCTTGCCCTTGATGCCTGTATGTGAAAAATAACTGATGATCAACCAAACCGAGAAGGTTCTAGTAAAACCTCCTTGTATTTCTGACACTAAGATGAAGTTCACATGAATCAAAGACTACAAGGTACTGAATGAAATATAATAACTGCCACTGGATCTGGCAGAGAATCTTGGCTATTCTTTGGCTCAATCAAAATCAATGCCTAATTTCCCTGAGAGTTCCCCCTCCTTAATAATTTGAAGCTCTAGCTATTACACCCCCACCCCAAACAAGATATTATCCTTCTGGACACCTGGACATAAACTAGATAGTTTTGGAGTCTAACGAGAATTTGTTCCACAACATCAAGCACAGTTATTGCATGATAGAATTGTGATGATAGAGAAACACCAAAGGATCACAACCAATAGCTCTCCATTGACTAAAGCATCCAAAAACTTCCATGTAGATCAGTTTGATGGATTATCTCCTTCAATTTAGATAACTCACACCCAACTTGTTCCGATAGAATGTGATTCTATGAACTAATAACATGTGGTTCAGGCTAGAAGAAGAAAACCCAAAGTTGTGGCAATGACAAAATATGGATTCTATGCATTAGCAGCATATTCATCAAAGCAAAAGTTTTTTCTAGCTTTTGGAACAATAATAAACCTCTTTCACCCTCCCTTGATCATCAGTAGCAATCACTAACCATACGTTCCCAATCCTCTTCCACTCCTGAACACGAAGAAAAGAGCTATATGCTTCAACCTTATGATGAAACAAACACAAGTTTCTTGCAATAATCATAACATCTTGGGAGCAACCATCCAGCTATTCCACATACATGAAAGGTATTCTGACAAAACCTAAAACGGTTCTAATGAAAGTGAAACTCTCAGCTAGTGGAAAATCAAACTGCCAGATCCCAACATAACAACTTCTTGAAAGAAATGCCAATGAATGAAAATAAATGAAAGGGAAAAGGCTGGGTATGCTAGTGGTATACCGTAAGCTAGCACCTATGGGAGTCATTTCAAAGGGAGGATGAGAAAGATAGACACATAGAGTGCTATCTTACAGTATACCGCTAGCATACCCATCCCTCTCCCTAAATGAAAATACAGCTCAGGGGAATTTCCAGCACCCCCTCAACATTATCATTTTGGGAGTGACTTCTAATATGGTACTATCCTTGTTCCATATTGTTCTGATTGAGTTTACCCGTCTAGTCTGATCCTTCATCATCCTTGCCTCATATCTGAATTAATTTTTTTACTTAAAACTCATTTTGTCTTGAACCATAATCAATAAGAGAGAAACGGGACTCCAGGTACACACCTTCAAAGGAAAATGAATTTTCCTGCCATTTGCCAATTTTCCTTCACTACCCATTTCTGAACAACATCAACCTCATAAGCTACAAAGATTCCAGCATCACCTTATAAAGCTTACTTAACACATACATCAAAAATATTGATAACTCTGAAAAAAAGGTTTCCAAACTCTTCCTCAATTAGTGACCACAATTATAGAACTGTTAATTGCAGGACCAAAATTAGGTTTTTCTTTATTCCAAACAATAAAAACAGATTTTGATCTTCTTTGCGAGTAAGAATTGAAAATTTTAATTTACAAAAGGAGCTGTATCGAATCTAAAGGAACGAGACATGAACAAATGAATCGTAATATAAATCAAAGACACTGACCTGCATCTTAATCACCGCTTCGCGATCCCGAGTAGTTCAGAACCAAATTTCAAAGATTGGCCTCCAAACTGCAAAACGGACACGAAGGTCTAGACTCTAGACTACGACTCCAGCCCGGGAGGAGTGGGGAGGACGGAAAAACGAACACTTGCCTTGAGTAAAATGCTTTTCAGCTTATTCCTCGTGAAATTCGCGGTTCTTTTTCTAGAAAATGTGTTTCAATTAAAAGAAATTAAAAGATGGGTAATTTACACAGACCACCCCTGAGGTTTGACGAAAGGATAATTTTACCCCCCAGTTTTGAAAAATGCTGCGTACCCCCCTAAGGTTTGCAAACGGTTACATATAAGCCCATTCCGTCAGTTCATGACTAACAGTGTTAAAAATAAAAGATAAAGTTACAAAAATACCCCTCCAAAAAAACAAAAAAAAAAAAAACCCTGCAACTCATCTTCCCAAATCGATTGGGGAAGATGAGTTGTAGGTATCCTCATACAAATCTTCCTTCCTTTAGAACTGAAGCTACTACTAGATATACTTAACAGAGATTCAGATTCCGAGCCTCTGCTTCCGAGCACAGATATTGAAAACCCTAACCTCCAAACCCATAAAGGATCCTGCCTTGCCTCTTAAGAGCATAAACCACATCCATGGCGGTCACGGTCTTCCTGCGAGAGTGCTTTGTATAAGTAACCGCATCACGAAGCAAACCTCGTTGCCCATCAATTCATTCAATGTTCATCGATTGCTCATCACTAGGTATCATCTTTCTCTTTTTTATGATAATTTTTTTTTTTGAGGTACCATCTTTTTCCCATTTCTGAACCTGTCTCATATAGAAAACGCTGCAAGTTTTATAACTTCTGTCTTCAATTTATACCAATTTAATAGGTTACAGAGGGATTGGTGGAAGTAGGATTGAAACTGTTAGCGGATTTTTGAGGAACGGAGGAACTATAGCTATTAGGAAGAATAGGGTTTGTATGGTTTAAAACCCATCTTTTGCATTCAATTCTCTCTCCCAATCTCTCATTCTCTCAAAAGTCAGAATCTCTCTTCCCGAGTTCCACTGTGTTGTTGTTTGCAATGATCATGGCGAGTAACGAGGCAGAGAGCAAAGAGGAGGGAGAGGAACAGGTAACAAAAGTTGCAGCCGGTGAAGACGAAGATACAGGAGCTCAGGTTGCTCCAATCGTTAGGCTTGAAGGAGTTGTTGTTACCACTGGAGAGGAAGAAGAAGATGTCCTTCTCGACTTGTAATCACTTCTCTTCCAATACCCTTCCGTTCATCAATTAGTATTATAGCGTCATTTTGATTTATTTACGAGCTTCTCCTTTTTTGATGGAGTTTTTATTTAGGGAAATTTACACATACCACCCCTGAGGTTTGACGTAAGGATATTTTCACCCCCCAGTTTTGGAAAATTCTGCATATCCCCCTGAGGTTTGCAAACGGTAACAAATAAGCCCATTCCATCAGTTCATGACTAACACTATTAAAAATTAGACTTGAATTGATGGAATTGCCCTTGTCTAAGAAGAACCCCAAAAAAAAAGAGGTGAATGGACAAAATTACCCTTACAAAGGAAAAAAAGAAAAAAAAACCTGCAACTCATCTTCCCCAATCGAATTGGGGAAGATGAGTTGCAGGTTTCAAAACCATAAGGGTTTCAAAACCATAAGGACAAACCCCTTCGATTGAACCCATTTGCACGTGGGGCAGACCTAAAGTGATTACCGCTGATTTCAATTTGAGAAATCTGTAGTCCAAAGACCACTTGATTTCTAGAGCTGTGGTGTTTTGGATCGTTCCAACAGACCTAGGCGACACCAAATCTGTAGATTTCAAGCTGTTTGAGACGGTTCCAGAGGCTGCAATTCGATTTCCCCTCATCTTCCCCAAATGAAGCACCAAGTGGTTTTACAAAATTTCAAGATTGAAGCACCAAATGTAGAGCAACCCATTCCTTTTTCTTTCCTCCTACTTTTTCTTCTCCTTCTGCTATTTTTCCCTCGCCGCCGCTGCCACGCCACCACCACCTCAAATCCTCCTTCTCTCAGTCCCCTGTAGCCCCGCCACCATCCTCTCCAGTCTTCTTCGCCACATCTCGCACCCAACAGATGGCTGTTGGACAAGTGTGTGTCCATCAAACCCGGTTCGGTCTGGTTCAACCCAGTTCACCTTTATATTGAACATTTATACAAAATTAGTTTGATATTGTCACATGCGATATAAACTTTTTTAGCATTATGTGTCCCTAAGTTTTACTTAAAATGGTAGTCACAACTAGGGGTGTCAATAAAGCCCGGCTGGCCCGAACCCGCCCTGAGCCCGACCCGGACCCAGACCCGACCCTGATTTTTCAGCCCGAAGGGCGGGTCAGGGCTGAGTTTTAGTCTAACCCTGGCAGGGTCGGGTCGGGTTCAGGATAACACCTCGGGCTTGGCCCGGCCCGACCCTTTATTAGTTATAAATATATAATACTGTGTATATGTATATATGTAATTATAGATATCAGTATAACTGAGAAAAATTAAAAAGGAAAAGACAAAAAAGCCCTAAAGATAACTAAACCCTAAATCTGTTTTCAATGTTCGGTTTTCACTTTTCAAGTTTTTATTCGATTGACGCTGCTCATTGCCTTGCCCTTTCTCCTTCCTGCTTCAAACCTTCGATTCCCTTGACGATCAATCCCTCCAGGAGTCCAGGTACTAAAACTCCGGTTGAGATCGGAGGAGTGGAGGTCCGACATTGGGGTTTCCGTTTCTTCCCACTCAAAGCCCTCGAAGGAAGTCAAAGTTGCGTAAAATCGAGGGAGGAGACGACAGCAGCGAACGGAGGAAGTAGCGGGCAGCGAGCAAGAGAAAGAGAGACAGAGACCAAACACCTCTCCTCTCCCGAGCTTGCTAGGATACTTCTTATATTGACTTTTCTTTGGAAGACAAAAGTTGTGGGATTGATCACGAAGTCCGATGCCACCGATGCATCCTCCAACTCCCGATCGACATCTTCGCCTAATTTTCTCCCCAGTAACCTCCCTCTCCTCTCTGCGTTCCTCACGTTCTTCTCTTGCTCAATTTCTCAAGCTCTTCACCACTTGGTTAGTACTTTCTCCCACAACTTTTAACCCTATGTTTATTGTCTTCTTCCTCTTTTCTACAAATGAAATTATTTATTTAGATTTCATTAGTGTTTTGTCTCATTTGATTGTTTTCCTCAATGTGCCTGTGATAGGAGAATTCCTCTGTTTTACTTGATGCATCTCATATTGTTAAATGAATTTTCCTTGATGATTTTTTTTTTTCATATAGACATGTATTAATTTGATGGGATTGAAAACAAAAATTAGGGTCAGGGTCAGGGTCAATCAGTGCCAACCCGACCCTGCCCGACCCTATCAGGGTCGGGTCGGGCCGAGCCGGGTTAGGGAAAACTCTGGCAGGGTCGGGTCAGGGTTGAGGGTTTCTTGGCCCTGCCAGGGTTGGGTCAGGGTCAGGGTTTAGGTTAAGACCTCTAAGGTCAGGGTCAGGGTTTAGGCAGGCCCGGCCCAACCCGACCCATTGACACCCCTAGTCACAACTAGGGTTTGGGCTGGGCACCCTTATTATATGGTCGTCGCATTGGGTATGCCCAGACATGTGATGTCAGGATACAAATGCGAGTGCTCACATGTTTGATGTGTGCATTGGCGAAGAATCTACTTTGTCGATTCCCTCATGTATTACTGCCAAATGTAGGAAGGGATAGACATGTGTCACCGACACCCTGTGCCTGAGAGAACCCTGTCACTGCTAAATGTGATCGCATTCTTTGGTTCATCAATGACTGAGACTCAAGCGAGTCAAAGCCGGTGTTCTGGAAATGCGTGATCACTTTGTGAGTGAAGGAGTTATCCAACATGGTCACCACTGCCCGATTGGAGAACACCAAGATAGAGGCTGTCTGTGCATGGTCGGATCGGAATCTGGATCCAGTGCCATTTTGGAAATGGTTTTGCAAAAATCTATTTTACATAAAATGATAGATTATTTATAATTATTTTAAATAAAGTGTTTTATCGAGTTTTGCGGGACCCGATCAGATGCATAGACGCTCGTATATGGACATGTACTATAGATTTGGGTTTGGCAGTACATGCGTACATGCCCTAGATTCCATAATGATGGTGTTGATTAGTGGGGGGTTGTATATGATAAATTGTTATCATATAGGGAGTTATTTGGAATTTTCTAATTTAATTGATTCTTTATTTAAATAATGGATTAGGTGCTAATTGTAATTATTCATTAATAATTAAATAAAGAATCTAAATAATACTTTTCCTATTAGATTCTGTTTCTTCACCTGTGTAGCACTTTGAGTTTAAACAGAACTGCCAAACAAAGAGAGAGAGAGTTAGACTCTCACACGGGTTCTATTAAATCCTAATAATATATATAGGGGACCAAAATGCAGAAGAGAGAAGCTCTCCGCGTTTTTGAGCAGACACTCTCTCTCCTACGTTTTTGATTTCTCTCTCTCCCTCTTGTGATCTCTCTTCTTCTTCTGGCTTCTCTCCCCTGTGTTTGAGAGTTAGGGTTTGTGAAACCCTAGATCTGTACTGAGGAGTTTGAGGGCATCTGGGATTGGCGTGTAGAACTTTGGTAGCACCATTGGAGGTTCAGATCTGTTTGCTTGGAGCGCTCACTGGAGGAAGAACCACTGTCTATTGGAGGAGCAACACTTGAGACTCACCAGGTTAGCAGTTCTTTATTAATTCCTTCAGTTTATTGATTATTAATATTTTTGGGATGCGAAAGAAACTTGAATCGATTTAATTCCGCTGCGCATTCGAGTATGGGATGGATCCCTCTTGCCATGTGATGGACTAGAGATGAATTTCTCCGTCCCTATTGTGATAATTAATTTTATGGAACGCAATAAGGAAGGAGAAACCCTAATAGGGATGCACCAGGGCTCCCATGGGTGACCATGGGAAACCCTAAAATTTAATGGGGCACCCATGGGACACCATGGGATAACCCAGGGCATGCAAAACCCTAATTTTTCTGTATATTGGTTTCCCTAGGGAACCATGGTTTGATCCCTGGACCGTTGTTTGACCAACAATGGCCACCGTTGTTGCAATCGCATACGCAATCATGCCACCATCCATGCACTAGCATACCAAGCATCGCCACAAGCCGCCCACATCCATATCTTAAAAAATTAGAGAAAGAGAGACAGGGCGGAGGTGTACAATTAAAAAAATAAGAGAAATGGGAGATGGAGAGGAACCCTGATCTTCTTCGTTTCTTCAAATGCCTCTGTTGTAGGGTGTTATCAGAAAATGGGTTTCAACTTTGGGTTCAAGAGAATGGGGCAGATGAAGACCCGAGGGACATCGGGCAAATCCAGCTCTTGAATCATCTTCTTCAAATCCAATTTCTCACCACCACCACATCCACAAATCGCACCTCCACCACCCAAAACCCCATCTTTGACTCCGATTTCCAGATCTAGAACATGCCCACCGCCACCCAACTCAAACCTCATATCTACATCCCTTCTCATGTCTATTGTAATACTTCTCTATTAAGATTTACAGGTATGCCATATCTAGGCACCATAGATATTTAAGTAAAATTTCCCCGAGTGGTCAAATTAAAAGGCACGAGCTAAAAGAGGTTTGAGGCCTGCAACTCATCTTCCCTAATCGATTGGGGAAGATGAGTTGTAGGTTTTGGTTTTTTTTTTTTTTTTTTTTTTTTGGGTTTCTTCGTAGAAGGGCAATTCTGTCAATTCAAGTCTAATTTTTAACAGTGTTAGTCATGAACTGACGGAATGGACTTATTTGTTACCGTTTGCAAACCTCAGGGGGGTACGCAAAATTTTCCAAAACTGGGGGGTGAAAATATCCTTTCGTCAAACCTCAGGGGTGGCATGTGTAAATTTCCCTTTTATTTATATTGTTGGTGAATTTATCTGATTGTTTGATTTTTCGATTTCGATCGGTCCTATTCGTATGCAGAAAAGCAAAACTTTATCGATTTGACAAGGAAGGGAATCAGTGGAAAGAGAGAGGTGTTGGAACCGTGAAGCTTCTGAAGCACAAGGAAACAGGGAAAGTTAAGTCTTCAATGCTTCTTTGATGTTCTTTGAACCTGGTCAAAAATGGGTTTGGTGAGGTTATCTGCTTTCAAACTAAATGATTTGGGGCACCATTGCGATTCGTGAAATTGAAATTCAGGCATTGTCTTCTTCGGCTGCCACCGAATCATTCGTCCAACCTCGTCACCGCTGCGACTCGAAAAGTCCCCGCTAGTGTGCTGCTATTGCTGCAATCTCAAGAGCCTCCCTTCTCTTTGCTCGATTGGTTCTCCTCCTCTACCTTCTTCACACCTGCACAGCCCACAACCACCATCTTCTTCCTCGCACTAATCGTTGCAACCCTTCTTGTCGCCTCTATGTCTCCACCTACAAAACCTCAGGGGTGGTGTGTGTAAATTACCCTTGAAAGATTCAGCGCAAAACACTAACTATTCAACAGTCTACCGTAAATCTTATCATCTACTCCAGATATTGAGCAGGTTACATTTTCTTTTCACTTGTTTTTGCGCACTTAGGTTATGTTTGGTATGCATTCCCATTTTGAGATTATACAGTTTCATTTTCAAAATGTATTTTGGATACATATTCAGCTTAAGTGCATTCTTAATTTCAAATTGCTTTATCTCTTAATCAGATTCTTTTTATAGAGTTGAAATACGGTTCTCATATTTCATCGAACAATTTAAGGGCATTCTCTCACTGGTTCAGTCTTCAGTCTTGACCTTGGTTGGCCATGGTGGCATCCCCTAATCACCCAAAAGAACAAGGAGGAGAAGGCGTCGAAGGGATTAGCTCAAATGGAATTCACATAAGAGAGTCGGCCATTAATGGAGCTGAGATTAAAAAAAGAGAGGGTAAATTACACATCACTCCCTAATTTTTTAAAATATTCATCCGCCCCCCTCTACCTAACGGTGTTAACTTAAATAAATAAAAAAAAGTGAAATGACAAATTTAACCTCAAATTTTAACTTTTCAAATTTGACTTTTCATTTTCATTTTCACTTATCATCTCTCTTCTCTTTCACGATCTCTTCTGTCTCTCTCTCCCACTCTCAAAGAAGCCATCGGAGATGGAGATGTTGTCGCTGTGCTGTGAGCGCGAGGAGAAACCAGAGAAGCCGCCAGAGATGGAGATGTCCAAGCCAAACATCAAAGAAGAAGTCTTGGGTTTAAATCTTGGAACGACAAGATTTTTATTGTTGATTTGGTTCCTGACCTGTTTTTTCGTGGAAATTAGGTTTTTCAAGTTCATCGCCTGGATTGATCCTACTGAAGAAATCGCAATATGAGCATCGATAGCCTTAGGGAAGGGGAGAATTAGGGGAGGTAAAAGTAGTAAAACAGGTCTCAAACGCTAGAGACGATCCGAAGCAAAGATTGACGGCTTACATGGGGTCGGCCCTCCAATCCAGAGTCAACCCAGCTGAGAATCCTCCACAGGTGGTGGAGCTCGGCAGCACCGAGCACATGTTTGCAACACAAATGTGGTATGAAGCCTCCCCCTGTTTCAAACTCGGGTTCATGGCGGCCAATCTAGCAATCCTAGAAGCCACAAGAGAACAACCCAATAATGTCCATGTCGTGGACTTTGATATCGGACAGGGCGGCCAGTACATGACCCTCATCCATGCTCTTGCAGAGAGACAATCGGGCAAGCCCACCACCGTCAATGAACCTTGTAGCAACCCAAACGAAAAGGAGTTATGAGCCGTCGGTGATCGGCTGAAAAAGCTAGCCGATTGAGTGGATGTCAACCTTAAATTCAATGCCGTGAGTCGTAGAATCACTGATCTGGACAGGGAAGCACTGGGGTACAATGCCGACGAGGCACTGGCGATGAATTTCGCATTCAAGCTGTACAGAATGGCAAACGAGAGTATATCAACGGAGAACCCCCAAGACCAATTGCTGAGACTGGTGAAAGGGTTATCCCCTCTGGTGGTGAAGCTGGTAGGCAGGAGATGAATACCAATACAGCGTCGTCCAGAGCTCAGGTGGGCGAGGCCAACGCCTACTACGGTGCTTTGTTTGACTCACTCGATGCAACGACTTCACGAGACCCATCTGGCAACATCTCCGGCTTAGCAACGAAACCCTAGAAAACCCAGAGATCAATTTAAGTAACGAGGAATGAACCCACCATTAAAAGGAACTTAAAAGAAACTTAACGGTGGGTTTAGGATGCTTTTTGCAGATTGGATCCATGGTTGATGCAAGAAGAGGGGTAAGAGATGCAAGGACCAGTGCCGGTGGGTTGCAGGTCATATGAGGAAGATGACTGATTTTAGGGTTTTTAGTTACAAAGATACAATCCTAAATCAACACTGGTCAAGGGTAGTTTAGGAATTTAAATTTATTTAACAGGCTAACATCATCGCTTAATAGTATAAAACTAACGATAGGGATTGATTTGTCACATTGGGGTCTAATACAAGGGATGATTTGAGTATTTAAAAAAATCAGGAGGTGATTTGAATTTAGTTTCAAAACCAAGAGGAGACATGTAATTTACCCAAAAAAAGAGTACAATAGATCATCTCAAAAGAAGTTGTCTTAACATTTCAATATCTCCTTTTCTTGGTTTTTGTCTTCATTCCTTTTAACCATTTAGTAATTTGTCATCATTGCCCTAAATAAATGGACATTATTTCTATTTTCTACAACTTTTTTATTCATGAATGGAAGGAGGGTAGACTTAAAATCCTAAACAATTTTGTACCAAGTAGGAGGTAATCCCCCTCCCCAATAGGTGCAAATATGTCATTTCTTTGAGGAGAGAGATAGGCACAGGGTGGCGCTAGTGTAGACCACACTCTCGAACAGAGAACATTATTCCCTTATTTGTAAATGTACTTAATGTTATGTCATTTTCAACCGGTGTCATTATCTTACTTGTGTTTCATGTATACATATGAAATGACATATGTTACCTTCACTAAAAGAAGAAATGTGTTATACTACAAGGATAAAAAAAGTAAGGTTACAAGTTAATTGACATCTTAAGATAGGTCAATAAGAAAATCGCTTTTGTAATACTCATGATTGTCTTGAATAAATTGATAAAATATAGATTGGGTGGGTAATTTGGTAACTTTTTCAAATTTCAATCTTATTCGACCTAAATTAACATGATAATGCAGTTGAACCGGACATGATTTAATCCATTTTTTGAATGAGAAAGAAGAAAGGCATGGGGTCTATGAGGTGAATTAAAATGTGTTCTACAACAATGGTTGCTTCTTTTTTTTGGGGGGGGGGGGGGGAGGAGGGGGGAGGTTGACTAAATAATCTTAATGTTCAATATTGTAGTTTCAATGACCAAAATGTGCACAATCACAACATATAGATAGAAGTATGCACCATGGAAAGATATGGATGGAAGTGTGCCCTATGGAATCACATTTTCATTGGGAAAAAAAGTACTTTTAGTGAATTGTGTGGTCCATATTTTCCCATTGATTGCTACTTAGGTTTAAGTTGTTGATGGTGTCATGCAGATAATTGAAACTATCATAGCAAGTATTGAGGTCATTTTTCATTTTTTCAGGGGGTTTCTAAATCAAAGTTATTATTAACCCTTTTTTGGTTTCTTTAATATTTTTTAAATACAATGCCTAATATGTAGCGATGTTCTTCGCCCGGGAGTGCTTGGGGTGCAGGCTGTGCCCAAACACATGAGGTGGGACGGGGCGGTCATTTCGCCCACCCCCCATGTGTTTGGGCGCAAGTGCAGAGAACATTCCCCTATGTATTATTTAAAATAAGGAAAATAATAAAATTTTTAAAAACACTTCATTCTTTAGGTTATGTTTGAATGCCAAAAAAAAGAAAAGAAAAAAATTCAAAAAAATTGAATTTGAAGAGAGGAATAGACACGTAAAACAATCATTGCATCATCATGACTTTTCTCTCATTATATTTTTCTTTTCTTGGCATCCAAACATAGCGTTAATGGAAAAAATTCACAATGACATTAATGTACAATTGTCCACTTGCATTGTTTCCTGTCTTCTATTTTGACCATTTGGGTTCATACGAATAGTATACTATTCTGCTCTTCACCATTGGCGTGGTGTGAGAGATTCCTTAATTTTGGTGTCGTAAGGAACCCTCTCTCCTCTCAATTAACACCACATTAAGACTAGTCATCATTTTATACAATTTTCATCACAAGAAAAGAAATGGAACAAATGTGGGTAGAAAAAATAAACAAAGCAAGGGATGAAGAAGCATGGTTTCAAAGAAGAAAAAGCGTGGAATAGAAAATTAAAAAGGAAAGGAAAGATCTATAAAAAATTGCAAGAGTTTACTAATCACAAAAAGTATAGGGCAACATGAATTAAAAATTAGTAATCTTTCTTTCTATCTAAAAAAAAAATATTAATTAATCTTTAACAAATCTCAATCGTTGAGACTCTTGCCCCAGGGTCTGGCTGCACCTAGGTTGAGACCTTAGTTTGAGCCCAACCGCAACCTTACCCCGACTTTAGGTAGAGCCTCCTTTCGTACCCGAACCCACGACCACTAGATTGCAATAAAGCATACACAATGCAGTCTGGAAGCGTTTTTTTTTTCTCTATTCCAACCCAAAAGCCTTTACGTTTACCCGCAAGCCTAAACTGTTATAGTGTTAGGTAGGGATAACCCATCATGTGTTGGCGGAATAAGACTCCAACATGAAAAAACTGCATGAGAAGGAACAAGAATCATGAGTTTTCAGAGTGTATCGAATATGGATTTGGATCCTTTGTGGCCTGGGGTGGACCGGCCATCGTGTTGCGCTCAACTCACAGGCACCACAATGAATTTCATGCCAAACCTATAGTTCGTAGACAAGTTCCTTGGTTTTTGAATTTTGAACGGCAATTTTGAATTGAGCTCGTCTATCAACCATTTGATCAACATGAAATCCACATGGTGGCCTATGAGTTGAGTGCAAAATGATGGCCACTCAACCCCAGGCTCTAGAGGATCCAAATCCTTCTAATATACAATCTCTCACATAATGAGCCTTGGTGTCACACAAACTTTTTCAATCCTATTTTGACCATGTAGATCCATGTAGATGATACCATTCTCCAAACTCTCATTGGTATGGCATGTAGATTCCTTCATACACTAGTGCCGTGGAAACCATCTCCCATATTTTTAATCCCTATTGTATGTTCTAAAGTCTGGATCATTATCCATTGCTCTAACTATAGCGCTGCTATACTCATCGTGCGGCACTGTAGGTGCCATATGTGCACAGCAGACCCCACATGGCACACATGGTACCTGTAGCGCCGCAGGATGAGTAAAGCAGCGCTGCAGTTTGCAGCAGCGGATAGGTCTAACGGTTAGGTCTAACCCCTTCCATCCTACCCCACAACGGCTCAGCCATACCGGTAAGGAAAAACAGCTTGGTTATTCTCATGTACTAGTTGGTTGACTAGAGAGAGAGAGAGAGAGAGAGAGAGTATATGTAATCCTGTTTCTTGAAATAGACCTTTTAGCGTAGAGTTAGTGTATGGTCTCAAACAAATGGGTGAGAGGATAGGAGTCGGAACCTTAACTCACAGAGTGGCCATGGCTTCTCCTTCTCCTTCAACCTTCTCTAAAGCTCTTCCTACCTTCAACAGCCTCACCTTCGTGACTCGGAAACGCATCTATGGAGTTGACTCGTTTAGAACTCGCCTATCCATAGCTTCCTCTCTTCCAGTCAGAGCTTCTGTATCCACAGAGGAACTCCCAACCTCCTCAGGTACGGCATACCCTTTCTTCGGTCTTCCCTTGCCACCCCCTTCCCTTCTCTCTCTTGAACAGTTTGCATTCGAAACTCCGCCTCCTTTAACTTTGCACAACTGAAAGATTGACATTGAATCACTTTATACGGCTTTGTTCTTAAAAATTTCCGTGCTTATTTTTGCTTATAGCTTTGTCATTGTTTCTATTAAAATGAGATTCTTCATTAGCTCTCCCTGTTGATTCCCCCTTGTGTGCGGCCATGATCACTCTGTACTACTTTGTTTACTTATTGAATGGAATGTTTTGCATTGTTTGAATGTGTCTCTGTTTTTTTTTAATTAATAGTTGGGCTTCTTGCAGCTACGTATAAGGGCGTCGAAAATCTGGTAATTATAGGTTCAGGTCCTGCTGGATATACAGCGGCAATATATTCGGCCCGGGCGAATTTGAAACCTGTTGTATTTGAAGGTTATCAAGTAGGTGGTTCTCCTGGAGGTCAGTTGATGACTACCACAGAAGTGGAGAATTTCCCTGGATTTCCTGAGGGGATAACTGGGCCGGATTTGATGGATCGGTAAATGAATTAATCCTTTGCAGTTCCTTCTATGCTGTGGGTACCTTCTATACTTCAATTGAGTATTGAAGTGGTCAGATTATAATGACGTATGCTTGTCCATTTCGTTCACTAGGATGCGGAAGCAAGCTGAGCGTTGGGGAGCAGAGCTCTACCAAGAAGATGTGGAATATATTGATGTGAAAAGCAACCCCTTTACCATAAGAAGTAGTGAACGTGAGGTGAGATGATATTCAACTATGTAGCTTTCATGTACTTATTTTTTTTGTTTGATTGTATATTGGCTTATGAAATTAAGGAGGGAGATAGCAATTGCTTCTAATAAATGTTTAAAATTCTGGTGAATTTCATTTTGATTGCCTATGCAAATGCACGAATTTATTGTGTTTCAACAAATTTTGAATTTTGTCAGAGACTCATGATTTAGGCCAAGAATGAAGCTGATACTATAAATGTGCTTTGGATGTAGAAGAATCATTTCCATGCATTCTCTTTAGCCAATAAGAAAGGGTCAATATTGGAAGTATTTAGGATGTTATTCAACAAAACCTTGAATCTGCATGTAAGTCCCTGAAATTTTGGTAAAATTATGGTCTTCCATGACAGTTTCATCATACCAGACACAAAAAATGGCATTTCTTGAATCTCCCTCCGCAAATGATGGAGTCATGGAAAAGTCAGATTTTTTTTTAAAGTTTAAAGAAGCCACAGATCTGCCTTATTTGAATCATTAATTCATATTAGGCAAGAGAAGATTTTTCCAGCATCATATATCTTCTCTTCTTAATAATAAGTGGGTATTGGGGAGGCTGGATTTCCCAAGGTGTGGTTATCAAAACTGAGATGGTCATCCTTCTTTCTGGCTTGTTCCAGACTTTCCCCCTCTTTGTTCTTGATGTGCACTCAAAGTGTGCAAACGACTTCATTATTGGTGAAGACATGGTTCATGCCTAGAAAGAAGAAATGCTATCACTTAATCATCTTTTATTCATTGGGGCATGGCCAGGGACACAGATGAGCTTGCCTGTTCTTCTTATCTTGGGCTTTCCTTGCAATATGTTAGAAAGTTAGAGTGTACCATGACAGGGGGAATGTCCCTATCGTGGCTTAGTTCTTCTTGTTAGTAGGTTGCCTAGGGTTGCCTAGTTAGATTAGGTTTTCTTTCTAATTATTTTTGTTTATTTAGATAGGCTTTTAGTATTGTTTTGTTTCTAGGATTCCTAGTGGTCCTCTACTTTTGTAAACTTGATTACATTATAAATACAATCGGTGGGGTACAGCCCCATGCAATATCTCCTCTCTAATCAACCATTGTACAGCCTTCTTACATTGTTGCAAGAAGAATGCACCTATTATTAACTTTCCTATGTCAATTAAGACATAAAAAAAATTCTTAATTTTTTCCTTCGTCTTATTTATTTTCTTAATAAAAACTATTTTGTATTATTTTTCAAGAAAAATGATTACCTAATTAATTAAGGAACAACATAATAATAATCACTATCTCTACAAAATAAATTTTGACCTGTTGAAGTTGTAGATTGGCCAACAGTACCTAATATATAAAAAATTGAAGGCTAACTAATACATATTTAACCTATTTTTTGTAAAAATTAATTTTGGGGAAAAGGGTTTACCTACAAATTTGAATCTTGCACAATTCTTCACTCAAATCCAGCAATTGATGGATGTAGATGCATTGTACTGCTCCACAATGCGTTGATACAGTCAATGCTTGGAGCTTTTTGGCCCAAAAAAATCAGATTTCCAGGGCTTCCCAATGGTTTTCGTCGAAACGCAGGAATGGTCAAAATTTTAAACAAAATTTCGATCAAAGTAACATAGTATATAATGGCATTGTAATGTTTCGCCGAAATGACAGAAATATGTCATTTTGACCAAAATATCGGTCGAAACTCTAACTCATTTGATGCGCACTGTGTTTTGTTTTGAGCCAGCTCGAAACCAAATCAATTCGCTGACTTTTCGAGCCATGTTCTTAACATTGCACTCAAGTTGTATATTTGTTCTATACATGACCTATTAGAGGATGGAGTATCATTTGCAAATTGTAAATGGTTAGGTGACCATTAACCATAAACCCTTAGTTAGCTTGCTTAAACTCCCATCACCAACCTGATGAGATAGCGTCTCCTTGATGGTATTCCTAGTGCTAGAAAAGTAGCCTGTTTGAAAACCTGTTTATGATGATCAAGAAAGTACCCATAGAAATTCATGTCATTGTCCATCTCATCCACTTCTGTATAAAAGGCTCATGTTTCCCATAGCATTTTCCCCTTTGCATATGCAACACGAAGGAAAATTTATTGAGGAAGATTTTTATGGGAGGGAATGAGGGAGTCTGTTAAAAGTAAGAGAGTTAACTTGACAATAAGTCCCATGGTTTTCATATTCTATTGTTTGGAGGTGATTCCGGTGTAGTGATTGGGTGCTTTTAGGAGCAGCCAATTAAACTTGGAAGCATGTTCATCTTGTTAGAGAGTTGAGCTTCCTGGTTACATCAATGAACGCCATGCTCAAGTCAATGGTGGATAAACTTGCTGGACAATGAGCATACAGGGATATCATATACTTTGGGAGGGTTTTACTCTGGTTAAACTTTTATTGTCATTTTTTGTTTGACAAGAAATGGAAAGACAAGAAAGAAAAGAAAAAGAAAAAAGGAAAAGGACAGAAAAGAAAGAGCAACTTGAAATTTTCTCTTGAGCGTTTGGTTGGCATTGAGAAGAAAATATCTTGAAAGGAAACTTTTCTTGCAAGAGAAGTGCAGAAATCTTATGGCTCTAGAAAGTAGAGAGAAAATGTAAAGTGGTGAGAAAATAGAAAATTGAGAATGTCAAGACAATTTCAAAATTCAAAACTAGAAGTTTCTTTTCTTCTCTTGCCAAACAAACACATTGAATATAATATTCCATTTTTTTTTTTGTGTTCTTTACTTCTCTTGCTAAACAAACATAGCCTTAGTTGTCTTTTTCTAGATTCTCTCTTGAGTCTCCTTACTAATGCCCTAGGCTCATATATTACTTTCCACCTCCTTCCCTATTAATCCTGCTACTCATTTTTTTTAAAGGGGGGGGGGGGGGAAGAAGAAGAATTCCCCCATAATGTCACTATGATCTTTGGGAGAAGTGAGGCATCTTATTTTACAAAGCCGCCAAACTACAATAGCCACACAAAAGAAACAATGGCCTTTGATGCTGAAGTGAGTAGAAGGCCGACCGATGAATCACTTTATTTCTAATGGCATCACATGCTTGACCTTGAGCACCTCAATATCACTATGATTTCTATTTGTAAACTTGTCTTGTATCATTTGTAATTGTTGTTAAGTTCTCTTTTTTGATTACTATTAGTTGCTTAGGGTCTACTTGGTTTCTGTTTCAGGTAAAGTGCTACAGTGTTATTGTAGCCACAGGAGCTACTGCAAAAAGGCTCAGGTTACCTCATGAGGACGAATTTTGGAGTAGAGGAATTAGTGCTTGTGCAATTTGCGATGGGGCATCACCACTGTTCAAGGGGCAAGTTCTTGCTGTAGTTGGAGGAGGTGATACAGCCACTGAGGAAGCATTGTATCTTACTAAATATGCCCGTCATGTACATTTACTTGTTCGAAGAGACCAACTAAGGGCATCTAAAGCAATGCAAGATAGGTGAGTAAGATTTAAGTTCTATTTTATTGCTTTTATTTATTGTTCATTTTTTTTTGTGTTGGTGTTTAAATTAAACAAGAGATAAAATGTTGTTTTGTCCTCTTGTTCTTATATGTACATTTTAATTATTCCTTAGTGCTATAATTTTATTTTGCCTTGTGTTGCAGTTTTGTTCTTTACCGTAACTTTTAGGCAGTTTCCATTACTAGTTCTCTTTCTACCAAACAAACCTTCTTCATACACAGTCTCAAGTCTTCTGGGATTCTGCAATTTTTCGATCTCTAATCTAGTCTTAAGTCCTCTGTGATCTTTCAGTGCTTGGATCACTGAAAAAATTATGTGGCGTATTTCTCTGAGCAAAATATTTGCTTATTTTATTATGATTTTTTGCTTTTTGGTGGCAGTGCTGGAAAAAAAAAAAATGAGTTTTAATTATTCCTTCATGCCATTTGTAGGTAGACCAAGTTGTAAAATAGTTGGAATGAAAGATAAACCAAGTTGTAAAATACTTTACTACCTATCTATATATTGGGGATTAATTTGATGATTTACGTAGGATGGAAGTTGATCAGGTTAGAGTAAGTCTTCCATTGCATTTGAAATGCTCATTTTGAACCCAACATAACTATTAAGTAGGTTAAAAAACACAATCTGAACCTTGAAAATACCATGCAGGTTTTGGTTGGTTGATTCTTTGTTGGGGTGAGGTCGATTTGTGTCAATTTATTGATTGTGTTAGTTATGTGGGCCCCAACCTAAAACCTGATAAGAAAGTGGTTTTAGTGGCTTGATGGGTTCTAGATCTAACATGGCCCAGATATCTTTACTAATGGCAGTTAAATGGAAGCTCAGCTTTTTGGGGGGGGGGGGGGAGGGGGTAAAATCACTTTACTATTGCCTCATGCCACAAGATTTAGTCCAGTTTACAGGTAGCACTTAACTGCTCAACTCCTGATTAATTTGAAGTACAAGAAAAATGCAGTGGAACATGGAAGCTAGTCAGATGTTTGGGTTTTATTACATTCTTATGCTTCATCTGATCTTAGTAAATGACTTCACCTTAGCCTGAGTCACAATTGAGCCTGAATGGTTCCAAGGATTTGATAAAGAAGAGGGGAAATCTTAGATAAGGTAGGAGTGGAATTAGATGCTAACAAGAATGTGGAGGTCAAAGTAGGGACATGAAAGATGTTTCAAATCACGTGTCTGAAGTTCATAAGGAATTGAGTCTAATCTTCTTGGTTGGTAAGGATTTTACAATCAATTAGTTCAGGTGGTTGACAGGACAAGGAACAAGCTGGTGCTGGAATGCCCTTGGTTCCATAAAAGAAGGATGATCCAATGGTCCCAAACCTGTACCTACTGGGATTACAAATTGTGTATCAGCAGGTAGTGTTAGTGAGAGTTGATTTTCTTTTATTATGTCAAGTCCTAGTTGGTTTAGGACTCCTAACACAGCTGGAGGTTTTTTAGTCAGTTTAGGAGTTGTTTTAAGACTTTTATTGGTCAATTAAGTAGCCAATTTGATTACCGGTAGGTTTAGGCTATTTCTAGTCATGTTATGAGTTATATTTGGAGGGTCTATATAAACTTTTGTGACCAGCCATTAAGGCATATAGATTTTATTAAAAATGTGGTTTTGCTGCTCAATACTCTGAGACTTCGATTAATGCTGTGGGATGCAGTCATGCAGCTGCTGCCTGGTGCGATGCTAGGTGGGTCAGTGGCTTCGACATGAATCTCAAGTCATATCCTTCTTATATGTTCTTATTCTAATCTTCTTCTTCACTGTTTAATTCCTGCAACAGGTCAGTTCTTAAGTTCATGTTATGCTATAAATCTGAAAACCTTCAGTTTCTTGTTGCTATTGATAATTCAATTCAGTTTTCATATTGTTCATTTGGATTCTACCCTGAATCTATTTATGGTTTCAATTTTTTAATCTTATCTCACTTCATCGGATTCCTAGTGTTACAAGGATTGCTGGTTTTCTTAGGTTTATTTCCTGATTTACAATTTCATTAGTAGATTCTGTTTTACATTATATCTCAGATTATTGTTCAGTTTCTGTTCTGAATTTTGTTAGCTTCTATTACTTAATCTGAGTGAGTTTATATGCTGATCTGAAATCATCCAATTACTGATATCGATTTTGGTTTTAGAAGTCCTATCTCAAGTAAGATTCCTCTGAAACTTGAGATCAGACCATTGGATCGAGTTCAACATTTGATATTCTGTTTCTATACCTGGAGAGTGTAACCCACTGAAATTTGATTCAAATCTGAGGTCTAGATTACTGTTTATCACTAATTCTTGAATTCTGGCCCTTATTTATTCACTGCAATTCTAGTTTAAGCCGAGTTTCTGAACCTAATCCCTTACGCTTCTATAAACCCATCACAAATGAGGACTGGCTGAGCCTTTTTGCTGCTTGTTTGCATTGGGGTCAGTTTATGGATATTCTTGTTCTTATTATTATTATTTTTCGTTTTCATTGAGAGCGGTGTTTGGAGTACTTTTCAGGATGCTTTTTTTTTTGGAAAAGCTTACTAACCTAGATTTGGGTAATACTTCTTAAACGATTCCCATACTTGATGACTCTTAAGTCCTAACACTCTTCAACTATGTTAAAAGGTTCTTTTAGTGTAATAGTAAGTACTCTTAGATTCGGCCATATTTGGGCATGGCTGGGTGCCATAAAAATCCAGCCATATGATAGGAATGGTGTCTTTGTTGGGTGGTAACTGTATCATGGACAAGGATGCCTCTACTTCTTACAGAAACAACATACAGTAAACTAAATTTGAAGTTGGTTTCCAAATTTTTGTATTGAATTTTACTAAAATAATTTCTTAGCACACCCACTAAAATCCAGCCATATGGTAGGAATGGTGTTTCCAGAGATTGATTTGTCCCCTGTGCCAAGAATTGTTTTTATGCCAATTCTTAGAAAAATAGTTTCTATTGAATCAACCAGAGCCTTAGTGATTACTAAAAGATATCCCTCCCATGAAGGTAGACAGTGGTGGTGTTGGTAATAGATAATCAATCACCAGTGATCACATATCCCTCTCTTTTCTCTCCCTCCTTCCTCCTCCGCCGGTGATTCTCAAACAGTTAACAAATGATGAAAATAAATCCTACCTTTTGTTCTCATCTTTTTTCGTCATTGCTAAAGTTATATGTCTGGTTTGTTGGGGATGTTGAAGAGATCTCCCCTATTTTTTGTACTCTTATCTCCATTCTCCCCTGTTAATATATTATTTTTGTTGTGGATAAAAGTTGTGGAGTTATTATTGCTTTCATTTTCCTCGTGCCTTGCATAAACCATTCTATTGTGGAACATGTTATCAAATGCTCCTATACACTATGATAACATACTCCAAGTATTCTTGATAACATACTCCAAGTATTCTTGTTTGCTTCAACAAATATGTAGGCCATAACCAAGGTTCAAGATCTCGGGTTTCGACCAGCTAGAAACCGAGATATGGTTGAAACTGGTCAAAACTTGGTCGAAACCAGTGATTTTTTCCCATCCAACTCGAGTTGGTGGTTTCGAGGCCCAGAAATGCGTTTTTTTGATCTAATTTTTTGTATACAGCCTATTTTTTACATTCTAAACACAATGCATGAACTATTTTCACACAAAAAACACTCAAAATGGTACTTATGGTTTTTTACCCAAGTTTGATAGTGTATATTGTTCTTGGACATTGACTGGAAACTAGGACAAACACTTATTTATGCCTAATATCAGTTAAGTAAATGGTTTTATATTTGGTATTTCATTTACTTAAGATATTATTCATAAATAAGCAAATATCCAATAAAAATAATTAAAAAATAAAATTCCTAAAGGATAAAAAGTCAACCTCCCAGTTCAAGAACAAAAACTAGATTTTCGATGGTAGGTGCATTTTTCAACTTTCTAATGTTGGGGTTTTTCTCAAATCTATAAATTCTATAAATCTTAATATGGTAAAACATTGCTAAAAACCAAAAGTGCGGTAAAATATTCATTTGTTTTGATGTCTAAAAAGTTATTTTGAAGGAGTTATGTTCTAGTCAAAGTTAATTTGGTGTGCGTGAATGCTATGGCTCTGAATGAAAATAACTTTTTGGACACCAAAACTAATGAATATTTTACCGCACTTTTGGTTTTTAGCAATGAATATTTGCTTATTTACTTAAATGATATTAGGCATAAATAAGTGTTTGTCCTAGTTTCTGGCATAAATAAGTGTTTGTACTAGTTTCAAGCCAGGTTTCCCCATGTTTTAATTGGCATAAGTGTTGAAACTTGCGAAATTACCATTATCTCGATTGAAACTGGTCGAAACTTCAAACCTTTTAAATTACAAGCAGGTTTCGTCTCGGTTTTCCATGAAACCGAGATATCTCGGAAATCTCGGTCGGTTTCGACCGAGAACTTGTTCCATGGCCATAACTATAGATCTATATACCCCTTATCCAACATTTTCTCTGGTCAAGAATTGCTTGATAGGTAATGTATAATGTTTTTTTTTTTGATACTGATGTGTTAGTCTTGATTGTTTAGAATGTTTTTATAGGGGAAATGACTCTTGTGAGTTAATTGATTGTTAATTAAGATCTGTATAGTAAATTTTCAACTCCCTGAATGTTTGTTTAACAGGTTGATTATGGCGAATGTTTCAGAGTTTTCAACAATCCAAATGTTACCTTGCACTTCAATACAGAGCCCGTGGATGTCGTTGGGAATACCAAAGGCCAGATGTCTGGGATTTTAGTTAAGAAGGTTGAGACAGGAGAGGAATCAGTCATTGAAGCTAAAGGTTTATTCTATGGCATAGGTCACACTCCGAACAGTCAGTTGTTGGAAGGGCAAATTGAACTTGATAGGGCAGGTTATGTGTTAGTGAAGGAAGGTACTGCAAAAACTTCTGTTGAAGGTGTCTTTGCAGCTGGAGATGTACAGGTAATGCTATCCCATAACGAGTTTTCCTTCTGACTTCAGTTTTATTCATTTGTTGTGTTACTGCTGCTATGTCACCTTCACCTTACTCAAGTCCTTTCATTCCATCTGTCCATTTGTTCAGTTTGTGGGTTTTGGAGGAGGCATAGTCCAAATACCTTACCAACTAGATGATCTTATTGACCTGCTTTTCTAAATCTCGTCAAGCAATAAACCTATCCTTTTCTCCCACCTGTCCAAACTCTGGAACTAGAATCTCTGATAATTATCATGTTATTCTAAATTCTCCATCTGCTCTTCCATAAGGTGGATCACGTATTTGATGGTTCAAATTGATGCTTTGGTTTACGTGTATAGTATGCAGGGGAGGTGCCCATAAGGCTTTATGTTACTACTAAATGCACATTTATTTCACTATTCAGTAATGCTATTACAGAGGGTTTGTGTTTCCAGTAAGCACGTTGATATTTGATATTTTCCTAATAGGTCCAACTGGTCCTCTAATTTTGACTTACTTTCAGTTATTTGGCGTACTAGGAATCAATGTTAGATTTTCTTATTGTGTTCTGTCAACAGGATCATGAATGGAGGCAAGCCATAACTGCAGCTGGATCAGGTTGTGTAGCTGCTTTATCAGTTGAGCGATATCTTGTGAGCAATAATATGCTTGTTGAGTTTCACCAGGTATTTTACTTCTATTGTTATTTCATTCATTGTATAACTTATTTCAATGCTTCTATAGTCTTGCTTTCTCAAAGGAACTCATTTTGTCAGGAGGAATCACTGTTTTTTCTTATCAATTTCTGTTTCTGGAAAGCTCATGGCTTTTTTCAAAAAACCGATTATGGGTTGAATTGATTCTTAATCACCTTAGCTATTTGAGTTTTCCTAAATATGTGGCGGAGTAGAAATGAGATGGATGGTAAAACAGTCAATGAAGAGGAAAGAAACATTGAATGTGTTTGGAGAGAGTTTGTAGTATGAAGCTCATGAAGAGGGCAGTTTAGTATTTATTTTTCAGTTCTGTTAGAAAATCCATTGGTAAATTTGAACTGCTTAAGAAATCTGAATCTTTCTTTTTTTTTTTTTGTGGGGAAGGGGTGGTGAGGATATTTCTCATGCTGTCTAATGCTGTATTCTTGTTGGAGCATTTGCGCCTGGGTACTTCCTTATGCCAAGTCCATGTGTACAATTTAGTGAGGAAAGGCAGGAAGGGAAGGCAGGAATACTCCTTATGAAACATGACTTGAGATTGTAGATGGAGGGTTGTTTCTGAGCATCATGTAGTTTATGGATGATAGAACTTGTGAATATTTCATTAACCTTAATTCTCTACACAATAGTAGTAGAGATTATATACAAGATATACAAGAGATTACACTTGATCTTATGAGATCCTAGAGATTGATATGCAATAGGAAACTAGGGATTACATAAGATATTGCCACATGTGATAATGCTGAGAATGGTAAGTCTTCTTATCCAAGGAATTGCACATGTGATAATGGAGAGAATGGTAACTGCATGGTAGGTGGAGAGAAAATAGGGAGAGAGAGGATCTCTCGGTTGATAATGGAATCAGTCTATAGTGGTGAGTTTGTTTGGAGGAAGTCTGTAGGGAATTGGAATTTTTCGATGGTGCCTAAAGTCAGGGAGAAACTTATAAATTTCGAATTTTGGTGGGATTTTGACCCCCACCAAAATTAAATCCCACCAAAATTGTAATGTTTTGGTTAAGTGGTCGAAAAGCCACAAAATTTGGTCCATTTCGGTGGCCAAAACCTGGAATTTGTTCTTCAACTTCAAGGATTGCCTATTTAAGCATGTTTACACATGCGTAGTTGTCAATGTGTGTCCAAGCACCTTGGTCTCCAAGGCAGGCACCGTGTTGGTGTTGCCTTGAGTCTAAGCCCCCTCAAACGCCTTGGATCGTCTAGATGCCATGACAACTATGTACATATGTTTGAATCATTGGATAAGAAAAATCCCAAGTGGTAGTATGGCTTCAGACCCTAGGTTGCTAGTGTATGATGTAGCTTACTGTATCCTTTCCCTTATATCACCTATTTTACACAGAATTTATCCCTAGAACACATAACATTTGATGACAACAATAGAAATATGCATTAGGAACGGAAAACCATAAAATTGGAAAGCATTCCACATTTAACAAAGTGGGAACCCATTTAACATTACACCAATGTCTAAAAATGCCATCATAGACAATAAGTACATTTTACAACTTGGCAACTATTTGTCATTCACAAGTTACAACCCTAGGCCTATGTCAATACCAATCCTCCGATTGTAGGATGATCACATTATACTAGGCCTGAAGAAATGCTCGAAGGCCACCACAACAGCCCTATAGGTGGCATGGCATTGTCAACATACTCAAGGTAACCCAACCTAAAATATAGATCACCGGACCGTGAACATGCATATGTGGTTGTCTATGTTGATGATATAATTGTTTTTGGTAATGATATGTCTGGGATTGCACATGTTAAGACATATTTACAATAGCGTTTTTAGATGAAAGACTTGGGTGCTCTTCGCTACTTTTTTGGTATTGAGGTCATTTGCAGTAAAAAAAGGTCTGTTTGTCTCAATGGAAATATGTCGTTGATCTTCTGAATGAGACAGGGATGCTAAGTTGTAAGCCTATTGATACTCCAATGGACCCTCATGTCAAACTTGGGGCGTCTGATGACAAAGATTTTGAAGATACACATCAGTATTGTAGACTTGTTGGCAAGTTTATATGTCTTGCTATTACCCGACCTAATATTTCGTTTGCAGTTGGTGTGATTAGTCAGTTCATGCAAATACCTGAGCAGGTTCACTGGGAGGCAACTTGCCGTATATTGAGGTGTCTCAAAGGTGCTCCCGAAAAGGGACTTATTTATTTTCGTCACAGTTATACTGATATTATTGGTTATTTTAATGCTGACAGGGCTGGAACTGATGGCACGTAACAAGATTTTCTAGTGCTGAAATAGAGTATAGAGCTATGACTCGCACTGCTGCTAAGCTAATGTGGTTTCATTCCTTTGTTCAGGGGCTTGGTTTCTCTATCAACAAACCAATGGAAAATTGGAAATGTTTTGTGACAACCAAGCTACTATTTACATTGCTAACAATTCTATTTTTCATGAGAGGACGAATCAGACTATCATTTTGTTTGAGATGCAATGATGAAGAAATTGATTTCTATTCCGTTCGTTGGTTCCCTCAATCAACTTTGGGATTTGCTTACCAAAGCTTTGTTCCGGAATCTTTTTCTTCAAGGGTGTTCCAAGCTAGGCTTGGGTGATGATGACTGATGTCTATGCTCCGGCTTGAGGGGGAATGTTAAGTGTCTCGGTTTCTATTGTATTTCTGATTTATAGTGAAGCTAGATGTTGTAGAGATGAGGGTGTTAAGATGGATGTGCGAAAAAACTAGGAAGCATAAAGTGAGGAACGGACGTATTGGAGCTGATGTGGGAGTTGCCTCGATCAGCGACAAGCTCCGAGAATGTCGTCTGAGGTGGTTTGGCCATGTGCAACGGAGGTCTGGGGACACCCTAATAAGGAGGAGTGATCTGATGCCGATGGAAGGAGCTAAAAGAGCTAGGGGCAGGCCTAAAATGACCATAGGTGAGGTTGTGAAGAATGACATGCATAGTCTGGGTCTTGTGCCAAGTATGACCTCGGATAGAGTCTATTGGAGGACAAGGATCCACGTTATCGATACCATGTAGCTAAGACTTTCCTGATTTCCTGGGCTATCCTCTGGGCTATCCTCTTTCCTCTTACTTTCATTTTTTCGTTTTCCATTACTCACTTTTCTTATCCCATTTCTTCATTTTTACTCTCATTTTTACAGTTTCTCTACTTTGTTTTGAAAGGATCCATGTAGCCGACTCCATTTAGTTGGGATAAGGCTGAGTTGTTGTTGTTCTGATTTATATTTCTTGTTATTTTGTGGTATTGCTTGTTTTGTTCTTAAGTTGGTTTAGACTTGCTTGATTATGATTATAAATAAGTAATTAAGGCCCCACGGTTTGTGTATCCATTTCACACACAACTGTGGGCTGTTCTCTATCCTCTCTTGACTTCTCTTCTTCTTCTCTCTTCCTGTCTCCATTGTTTCTGTGATTATTGCTTTCATATTGTCACAACAATGTTTTGCCGAAACATTTCAGCGAATTGACAAAATTTTCGGTATTTTTCGAAACATTACACTCCTCTTAACTTACAACATTCTGAACCACATTACATTCCTCTTAACTTAAATACAACATTCTGAACCACTTCATCGAAATTTGACACCTTTCGCACATTTTGACCAAGGGTTCTGAAATTTCTAGAGACTTCCGGCCCCGCAGCTGCAAGTTTTGGTCGGGAGACACTCCTCCTGGTCGGTCCATCACCTTAGTTTCTTACTTCAATATAAATATGTACCAAGTATCATCACTTAACAAGAATAATGTTAATGCTCTAATGCAGCTGAATGGTGGAACCTATAATAGTTGTCACGCCTAGGCGACACCTTGATAACTATGGAACCTATATGAGAAAGATGGGATTTTTTCCTGTCCGGTTCCCTGCCTGGTACGGTTGTCCAGTTCCTCTCACAAGGAGGTGGAAATGACGACTTAACCTCACTCGGGCAGTGTGTTCGGGCAGGGGGTAATGTCGTCATTTCTGGCCCCCTGTGAGAGGAACCGGACAACTGTACCGGGCAGGGAACCGGAGGGGATAATGATCCAGAAAGATGCACCTAACTTGAGGAAGATAGCACTGAAGGTGCTCTCCTGGACATGTTCCGCATCCGGATGTGAGCATAATTGAAGCACCTTTTCCCTTAACCATTCCAAGAGGCGGAACTTATTGGGTCACAATTGGCTTGAGACAATGGTTTATGTGCACTGCAACATGAGACTCAAGATGCAACACATACGCATGGGGATGGACAATTACAAGGACAAGGACCCAATCGAGCTCATCAACATCTTCCAAGAGGATATATATGTGTGTGCGGGGAGGGGGGGGATTTCTGGCTTTCCGTCCCTAAAGTCTCTCCCTCTCCACGTCTCTGATTCATGGTTTTCTTCCTTGTTCGTTTGTGTCCCTCCCCAGTATCCTATCTCTTTCCATTATGAGCTTTCTCTGTCTCGGGCCATTTCATTTCTTTCTTTCTTTGGCTTTGGGATTATTTCTCCTAAATAACAAAAATTATGCTGGAAAATGAATCTTGAACAAGCAAAAAGAAACACCCAAAAGGCTTCCTAATAAGGAGAGAGGATAACAAGGAGTGAATGACACTATCCACTGTATGCTATCCCCAAAACAAAGTTTACGACGGACAGTGGCTTGCTTAGCTGGGTCATCTGGTAATTCATTGCTCCTCATTAGCTTCCAAAGGAATGATATTTTTGCTAGTCTTTTTAAGTTGTAACACACCAAACCAATTGAGTAGGTTTGAATTTTCTCTGTTTTTGTTCTGAACCAATGCCTGGGAACTAAATTATGGCCAAGGTTTCAGGATGCCTTTTCAGTGGCATGTTGTTCTCAACCCCTATGTGTTTCTGAAGGAAAAGTATAGCAAACTTGCATGAAAGGATGTAGTTATTTGTGTCTCTATATTCACAATAGGGGATGGGATCTCATTGTTGGTAGAATATTCCATCATTGCTAAGCGATTGTCCTTTTAACAGACCATAACTGAAGAGGCTGAGAAGAAACTCACAGATAGAGATATACATGAGGGTTTTGATATATCGCTTACAAAGCACAAGGGTCAGGTAAATTGTTTACCGTCTCCATACATTTAGTCATTTCTTTAATGTTTTTTTTATCTTTTGCTGACTTGAGCTGGTTTTGGCAGTACGCTCTGAGGAAGTTGTATCATGAAAGTCCAAGACTTATATGTGTGCTATACACAGCACCAACATGTGGTCCATGTAGGACCTTGAAGCCCATTTTAAGCAAGGTATCATAGGCCCCCCCCCCCCCTCCCCACAACCCACACAGACAAAAAATAAAATTCTTCTTCTGTTTTTTAAAATCAATGGTAAGGTGGCTCCATTTTAACCAAGTGGTCACGGGTTCAAGTCTGGAAACAGCCTCTCTGCAAAAGCAGGGGTAAGGCTGCGTACATTATGACCCTCCCCAGACCCCACAGTGGCGGAAGCCTCATGCACTGGATACACCCTTTTCTTTTAAAGCAAATGAGTAAGAAGCTTTGCACCCTTGTAACCACTTGATATCCTTCTAAACCTCTGTAAAGTGCTTCACCGTACAACTGGTGAAGTTGCCTATCTGTCTAGGTTAGCACAAGCTGATAACTGAGTATATATGCCATTTCATTTAGGGCCTGAGCATCCGATTTTTATCTGGGAATTAAGAGAAGCTCTTGGAGAACTCAGCTTTTGCAACTTATTGATTGGGTCCAGTGGCTGATGAGTTATGGAATATCTAAATGTTCTTTCTGTCATGGTTGCTGATGTACTGCAGTATGGACATTGCTCCATAGTTATATTGTATGGCTTACAGTTATTGATATATCACTTTATTTATTGCAGGTGATAGACGAATTTGATCAAAATGTGCACTTTGTTGAAATTGACATTGAGGAAGATCAAGAGGTTGCAGAGGCAGCCGGGATTATGGGTACTCCATGTGTGCAGTTTTTCAAAAACAAAGAAATGCTCAGGTTGGTTTGCTTACTCTTGGCTAGCGGAATCCATTTCCATGGTTATCATGTCTGTTTGGATGTTGCATGCTATCTTGGCTGGTTCTCATTAGTTGCAGTTCATTCAATTGCTTTGAATTGCGTGATTGTTGCACCGTCTCTCCTTGGAGAGCCATTTTATAACTTACCTAATTGCTAGATTTTGGTAGTATTCAAAGGCTTAGCATGACATCTTAAATTTTGCTTCAGCAATTATAGAAGCATACTAGAAAGTTTGTTTTTCTAAGGTTGTGGGAATTCTATGAAAGGGACCCCCTGTGAGGCTCTAAAATCAACTGGAAATTAATGTTTTTCTCATTATCTTTTCTTCATGAAAGACCTGATTCAGCTTGGATGATAATTCGTGCTCTATTAAATTGCCAATTGATATACTGGAATCTGATGGTCCGGGTGTTGGTGGGTTTTAAGTATGAAGGTTTGCAGTTCATAGTTGTCAAGGCGGCGCCTTGGTCGACTTGGGCGCCTTGGACGCCTTGTTCGCCTAGTTGGTGTCGCCTTGAACTTTGACCCTCTCCACCGCCTTGGGTCGCCTAACCGCCGTGACAACTATGTTGCAGTTTGAAACCAGTGTGTACCATGGGCTTCAAAATTGCGGTTACCAAATTTACTGTATATGTAGATATATGAATCTATAAAGGTTTCTATGCATATTTATATGTAGAGAAAACATTAAGGGAACCCCTTCTTCCTACCTTTATATAGAATGGGTGCAGTCCTAGGGACAACTGTTGGGTTTTAAAGTACTGCCTTGACCCCGAAATAAGGGCAATCAATAGATGTTCCAGGAATGTCGGGCGGTCTCCCTAGCAGTGTTCTTATATTCATACTCTTTTGTGATCATTAACTTTATCTCCACTGCATATGCAGGACTGTACCAGGGGTAAAAATGAAGAAAGAGTACAAAGAATTCATTGGGGCTAACAAATAGTGGAGCTTGATTTTTGTGGCTAATGCATTCCTTTTTTATATGATTTTCTTCCTTCCAAGCAGGGGAGTTCAATATTATCTTGTATTGTCAATAATTTGATTGGTGCAATCATGCAATGCATAATTTGCAAAACAATTTTGAAACCCTAGTTTTCATGTTTCTGTTTCACTTGGTGGGGCTATCAACCTATCAATTCTTGAACCATTTACATTATTAATACATGAGGTGAAGAAATTTAAGTCTTGTCCCCTCAATAGCCCTTTCTGTTTTTCTTACCTCTTTAACATGGAAATCCTGATGTCCATTTGAGTAAATAAGATCGATTGGGTTATAAGTTATAACTGAGTTTACCTTTCCAACAATACACTGGTAGTAAGGATTAACTCTACATCATCATTGTCAGCAGTCAATGCTAGAGTTATAGTTGTGATGTAGGTAAATTTTCACAAAACCTGTGTGTGTGTGTGTGTGTGTGTGTGGGTGGGGGGGGTGATTTTTATCCTCTGTTGTCCGCTGCCCGGACAGCAGAGTGCTGTCCCCTCACATGGGCGTGAAATGACGATTTAACCCCACCCCTCGGGCAGTGTGTTCGGGCAAAGTGGTTAAATCATCATTTCGCGTTCATGTGAGGGGACAGCACTCTGCTGTCCGGGCAGCGGACAGTAGTGGATAACGATTCGGTTGGGGGGGGGTGGGAGGGGGGCTGAACAGTATTGACATTGATAAGAGGCAAAAAGGCATGTTCACCAAGAACAAAGGTAGGGTTGACCATCAAACCACTTGGAAGAGAACAACCAGGTCGTAATGCTAGGATCTTATGATTCTTATCCATGGTTTGAGTTATAAGTATCGGATTGCTCGATATGGTTGATATTGCACGGTTTTGGAGGTGATCGATACTACGAACAAGGTGTAAGATAGTCAAAAAATCCGTTTTGAAAAGAAAAACAAGGGTAAACTTGTCCAATACGTCTGATCTATGCTGATGCAATATCGATATTTCTAAGTGGGCTTTTTCTTCCTCCATTTTGGGTTTTGGAGTTCTCTTTTCCGGAGGACCTTTTGAATATTGTAAAGCAGTTTTTACCTGTTGATATGGTATATATATTTTCCCCTCTTGAGGGGATTTTGTATAGAAACAAAAAAATCCCATTAATCAAACATAAAAATATTATCGTATAAATAGTTACAACGTTACATTATGATCCCTAATAAAATTGCAGATTCTGACCAAAAAAAAAAAAAAAAAATTCTTATGCACTAGCTATTTTAAAATCTTGATTAAGAAAAGCCAAACAATTCCATCTAGTCCCACTTACTACTTAGGTTGAAACAAGAAAAGTCATTAACGAAATATTATATATAACCCACAAATCTCTACTATCCACCCCTCTTCTCAATCTTCACTGGGAAACCTCCTTTCATTTTGGCAGTTAAATGAGAGATAAAAACCGGCTCAAAACCATTCTCCGCCGGCAACAACCGATACTGTTTCAGAACTCCGGCTACCACCCTCTTCATCTGCAAGAATGCCATTTCCTTCCCTAAGCAAATCCTTGGCCCTGCTTGGAAGACTGCATATGTATATGAATCCCTTCCCACAAACCTCAATTTTCCGGTAATCTCCTCTTTCTCCAACCACCGCTCTGGGCGGAACTCCGCCCAATCTTTGCCCCACAGTGACTCCATCCTTCCCATCGCATAGGGATGATATGACACTAGCATGCCTTTCTTCACTACAGACCCATCTGGCAACACATCATCGCTTGCTGCTTGCTTACCATCAGAAGGGACTGGTGGGTAGAGCCTCATGCTCTCGCAGAGAGCAGCGTGGGTGTATACCATGTCCTTCACCTCATCGAAATGATCAACCCCTTCTGGTTTCTCCTTTATTATCTCCTTCAAAATCTCATTTTCTATACGAGGATTCCTGGAAATTAACCAGAAGAACCATGTCAATGCTGCCGATGTAGTATCACGACCAGCTAATATAAAGCTGATCACCATGTCTGTAACGAAATTCTCATCTAAATGGCCGGAATTCAAGATTCTTGAGAGAAGATCCTCTGTTTCAATTGAAGATTTCTCTTCTAGTTCTCGTTTCTTTTCTCTTACAATACTAGTTGCGAATTCACGAACTTTTGTAGCTGCTATTCGCAATTGCTTCTCTGACCCAATATCAAATGCCCTTTTCACTTTCCATATCCCTCGGAAAATTGAACCAAATCGCTTACTGCTTAATAGTGTAGCTGCTTCAAATGCGACTGCAAATTCAGTTTCTGGTTGTGGGAATGAAGGGGAAAGATACTTAGGGTCGAACCCAAAAGCAATCTTGCAGATGTTATCAAATGCAAATCTTTGAAGGATGTCTTGCAAATCAAGAACGGATTTTTGAGTGGTGGTGGTCAAGAGTAGAGGAAGAAGGCGGTCAGAGAGCTCGTCTTCGACCACTGTCTCGACGAATTTCCGGAGGGATTTGGTATTGAATGCATGACTGGAGATTTGTCTCTGAAACTTCCAGCTTTCACCATCGATGTTGAAGATGCCAGAACCAAGAAAATCAGAGAGGCCCTCTTGAGAGAAACTGCCTTTTGGGTAGAAGGAGAATTGGGTCTTAAGGATGTATTGGACGTTGAGGGGATTGGTAGTTATGAGATGGCGATGGCCGAGAGAACGTTGAAGGATGATGGTTCCATTCTCACTGTTTTGAAGAAGCTCTGTGACCCATTGATTGAATCGATCTCTGTTGGCAGATATGGTGAGAGTGGAACCTAGTAAAGGATAGGATCTGGGTAGCTTAATTGCAGGAGATAAGGATGAATTCTTGTAATTGGTTGCATAAGTGAAGCAAGTTTTGACAAAGAAGAAGAACGGAAGAATGAAGAGGAGCAGGTAAGGAAAAAGCTCAAGCTGTAACATGACGGATTAATGGTGGGTTTGATATGAGAACAATGTGTTGGCTGTAAATTCTTAATATTTTCTTCTGTGTGTGGTAGTGAATTTATAAGGGGTTATTTCCAAATGCCCTCCTGAAAATGGTCAAACTTATAGTTGCCCATCTGAAATTTCATTAACTCCACGTGCACCCCTATTTTCCAAACTAAGTACCAATATAGTCCCTCCCGTTAGTCAGAGACGTTATGCTATAACGGATCCTAGTTTTTGAAAATTTATGGACCATTCTGCCCCTTGATAGGGTAGAATGACAAAAATACCCTTATTTGAAAAAAATACAAAAAAAAAAAAAATCCCTGCAATTCATCTTCCCCAAATTGTTTAAGGTTTGGGGAAGATGAATTTTTGAATCTGAAATGGAACAATTTCCTGCACACTCATCTTCCCCAACAAAAAGAAACGAAGCGATCTACTTGGAAGAAGCAAAGAAATGGATAGAAGAGCATGGGCGGACATGCTCAAGTCAAGATATCTTGTACCTAATGCTTAACGGTCTCCAGATCGTACAGGCCCAAAGGGGTTCCATGCTCTTCAATTACATCCTTCACAAAGAATTAGCTGTAACTCACTCAGATATCATCTCAGCCTTTTTTTTTCTAATTTTCTCTTATTGTTTTCTTCTTCTCTTCCTCTGTGATTTTTTTTTTTCCAGGTCTCAAAACGATGGTCAATGTGACAAGCAAGGATACCATAACCAAGAGATGGGCATAAACAAAGCATCGAGGTCGTCCTGTGATGGCGATCCTCCCTATTGTTGATGTTGATGGGCTCACCAAATCACCGAACCAATAATAGAGATGAAATTCACAGGATATAGCAGACAGGACACGAGCAGGTAGCAAGCACGATAGTGGTGATGAGTTATCGTTTTCCCCTCTTCCTTGCAGTTGCAGGTTGAAAGCAAGATAGTGGAGATGGGTTATCGTTTTTCCCTCTTCCTTACAAGCATCGGATTGAAAAAAACGTTGTTTGAGAAACATTCCATTCTCAAATCCTTGGATCATGCTCATGAATGCAGTCCATTCTGGAATGCAATTTTTTCCCATTCCATGTACTCGTTCTCCAGCTCGAATCTCGAGTTGCCATCGTTTATGCATTTGCATTGCAATTGATGCTCAAAATTCCATTCTGTTGCGATTTGATTGTAATTCTTATTCTTTAGAGAAATTTCAATTTATTTTTTCAGGCTCCAATCGTATGACTCTTTCCATTATTTGCTAAGCATTTGATGTACTGGTGAAAAAAAAATCACTTCTTTCTTTAGGGTGTGTAGGAAATTGTTTCATTTCAGATTCAAAAACTCATCTTCCTCAAACCCTAAACTGACCCTCAAAATCAATTACAAGCTTTTAGATGCCCACATCTGCAAACAAGGAATCTGCCTTAAACAAGCCTTCATACTTGTACAAGACTTAGATCAAAATGTTATCCTAGGACAACCATTCCTAGAATTAATAAAACCTTTCAAAACCTCAGACCAAGGAATCTCCACAAAAGCCCTGGGAAAAAAGATCATCTTTGACTTTATTGAACCTGCCCATACCAAGCAAATCAATAAACTCAAATCCTCAGCAATTTTTTAAGACAAAAAGGTTAATAAGATTGCATGCAAAGAGCAACAAATAGAATTCTTAAAAAATGAAGTTTCTCATACAAGAACTGTTGAAATGTTAAAAGACAATCACATACAACATCAAATTAACCAACTTCGCAAACAATTCGAACAACACCTTTGTTCTGAATTCCCTAATGCATTTTGGCATTGTCATAAGCATTCTGTCATGTTCCCTTATGAACGGGATTTTTCTGAAAAAAATATTCCAACCAAAGTCAGACCCATTCAAATGAATGCTGCATTAGTTGAAACTTGCAAACAAGAAATAACAGACCTTTTAAAAAAGAACTTGATCAGACACAGTAAATCTCCTTGGAATTGTGCTGCATTCTATGTAAACAAGAATGTTGAAATTGAACGAGGCACCCCTCGCCTTATTATCAATTATAAATCCTTGAATGAAGTTCTACAATGGATTAGATACCTCATTCCAAACAAAAAAGATCTCCTCCAGAAGATTTATAAGTCCACTATTTTCTCAAAATTCGACATGAAGTTTGGATTTTGGCAAATCCAAATTACCGAATAAGATAGGTATAAGACAATTTGGGGAAGATGAGTTGCAGGGTTTTTTTTTTTTCTGTTTTTTTTTTTTTTTCAAATAAGGGTATTTTTGTCACTCTACCCTATCAAGGGGTAGAATGGTCCATAAATTTTCAAAAACTAGGATCCATTATAACTTAACTTCTCTACTAATGGGAGGGACTATATTGGTACTTAGTTTGGAAAGCAAGGGTGCACGTTAAATTAATGAAAATTTAAAGGGGCAATTAGAAGTTTGGCCATTTTTGGAGGGCATTTGGAAATAACCCATTTATAAGAAAGAAATCTTTCAAAATGTGAAGGTTCGGATTTGACCATTCAAAGGGAAGTATCAAAGTCTTCGAATAGTACTTAAGTAGCTTCCTTTCAATCCAACTTGCGGCATCTCAAAAAAGCCCTTGACCCGTACAACTAATGGTGTCAAAGTTCAATTTGAATTGGTCGGACCAACCAATCGATCGGTTCAACCTGAATCGAATTCTAATTGGTTTGGTTTTGGGATGGGGTTTTATGAAACTAGTAGATATCAAAACCAAATTGGATCAATCGAATACATCAATCAAAACTAAAATTGGACCAAACCCGATAAAACATTGAGATTGGAGCGATAGTATTTGAAATAAAAAAACTCAAAAAACTAAAAAAAAAGAGGAGAGATTTTCTCATGAGAAAAGGTTCTCTAAACATGAGGCATTGCCTACACCTACACACATGATTATTTTTTATTTATTTTTTTATGAGAAAAATAATAAGAAATTTGGCTGGGCCGTGGGTGTAGGAAACACCTCATATACATGCGGACTGAACCGGTAGTAACTCTATTACAAACCTATAAACAAATTATATGAAACCAGGTTAAATCAGACCAGAACTGAAACTAACTGAAATCGAAATTTTTTTTAATGATTTAGTTTTGTGTTGACTTAATAATAGATTAGAATGAACTTAATCCGATTAAACCCGGACCGAACCGACCAATAAAACACCCATCTGTAGAACCATATCCCTGATGAGTAAATGGATAATACTTTGGTTATCAGTGACGTGAGCAATGAAATAAGGATACTAAGAAAGAGAAGGAAAAGTCTAGAAGAGTTGCGAACACGTAAAGAAAAGGTAAGAAATTAACACGTTGAAATGAACACCAAGAATGAGTCAAGGAGCCGACATTGGACTTTTAGGATTTGGATCCCTTTGCCTCCTGGTGTTGAGTGCAGTACGATTGGATTGATATGAAATTCACATGGTAGTCTGTGAGTTGAGCGTAATACGTAGGCTCTTCAATCTTGAACTGCTGAGGATCTATATTCAGAATTTTCTTTTTTTTTGGGGAACTGGAAGTGTCTGGCCTTTGGCCAACTAATTCCCTTAGGACACGTACACGATCCCATAACACACACAAACTGGGAGATACTGGGTCCCATGTTCACCAGGGAGTTTTCTCTCAGACGAATGACCCCAAGAAACGAGGCGGAGTCGAACTTAGGGTCCAACATTTCCAACGAAGGGATCTCTAATAAAGGGTAAGTGTTATTTATCATTTCAAAAAACTTCCTTCAAACATCATCACAGTCGTTAGTCACCCTTGCATTAAACCAAAAAAATAAATAAATAAAAAAATAAAAAAAAGCACCCTTGCAAACTTTTTCAATCGTCATCTTGCTCCTCCAGACTTGCTTATAATTGAAGTGGGGGAAGTTTCCCAACATAGTATTGATGATATGACATGCCCTAAAATGATGATTGACTCGTTGGTGCATGGGGAAGTTGTTGGACATGCTTGAACCGAATTTGCTACCCATGTTGAACGGATTGCTCCTTGGATTGGATTGGATGGCCTTGAACTTGAGTTATTAATAATGTAAATCTTGGGTCGGTTTAGGATGTACGTTTGAGTCTGCATAAAAAAGATGAAGCAATGAGGTAACAGTGTCAATTGGTTCGATTTCGATTATTCGGTTAGATTTATGAAACAAAATGTAGAAATCGAACCGAACCGAGAATAGAAAATCATTTTCAAAACCAAAATCAAATCGACTCGGTTTGATTTCAGTTTTTATTTAGTCTTGTATTCATCTTCTTACTAGGTTTTAATTTTGTTTCATATTCGGTTTAGGTCTTATTTTAAATGTTTGGGCAAACATTTTCACATCTTTACCAATAAAAAAGATTCTTATTTGTTAAGATCATAGTGTATCAAACTTTTCTCACACACTAAAATAGAAAAGAATTTATCATCCACATTTGATTAAAAGTTTTAAAAAATATATAATTTTATACGATTCTTTATTCGGTTTGAAAATAAGTAATTTGGTCAGTTTAATGGTTTTAGGCATGAAATCGAAATCGAACCAAACCAGAATAACAGATTTGGAAACCAAAATCAAAACGATTTACTTTGATTTGATACGGTTCGATTTTAAACAGTCGGTTTTGATTCTAAATTGACACCCTTACAAGGAGGTAGTTTGGAGAGCTTCTGTCTTCAAACCTAAGGGCCTTACAAATCACATATATTTAGAGAACTTATATGAAAAGGAAAAATGTGCCAATTTGATTCATCTGTCACACGGCATAGATCACAACATTGGTCAATTGGAATGATTGATGCAAGTTTTTCTTTGTTAAGATTCTTCCAACCAAGAACTTTTCAGACTTAAAATATATATATAAAAAAAAAAAAAAACAAAACCTGATCAAGAGTCATGCCAAATCGGTTGGTTAAAATAATTAGACTAGATCCAAGTTAGAAATTTCTCTATGTTTATATGTAAATAAAATTAGCCGAGTTAACTCAAAATTTTGAAACCCTCATCATGAGGGAAATTTGATAATCAATTTGAATTTATAGTTCAAACTATGAGTAACTTCAATGTCCAGTGGGTCAACACTGCATTAATTTGTAGTTCCAACTTCCAAGATGTATAATAGTGATTGGTTATTAAAGCATGACTTGTACCTATTGAGATTTGAGAGCATTGAGATGTCAATCTTTTTCTTTCAATGCATGACTTATCCCTTTTTGTAAAGAAAGCAATGAAGAGATTTAAAGTCAGCTTTAGACATGGGAGAGAATGAGTCTCAAACTCCTCACTGCCTCACTCTTTGACGCCTTACTTTCCATGTGGGCTCCTCAATGATGTGGGAAGAGCCAACAAAATGACCCTGTCCTAATCCTGGGATCTTATCCATGGTTGAGTTATAAGTATCAGATTACCTGATACGATTGACACTGCACGGTTTTGAATGTGACCGATACCATATCTGTAATACGATACAAACTTGGGATAAAATAGTCAAAACACCTGTTTTTAAAAGAAAAACAAGCGTAAACTAGTCCAATATGGCCGATCTGTACTGATACCATATCAGGATCATATCAGTTTTCAAAGTGACTAACACCCGATCTGATACCATGCACTAATACCATGGTCTTATCCTCACTCTACTTGGTCTGGTTTGGATTCACAAAGATTCTAGTCTAGGACATGAACAACGATGCAGGTGGTGGGTTGGAGGATGGTGAGAGGAGATAAATCCAAGGGCAAAAAGGTGAGAGCGAGAAGTAAGGATATCATGGCTGTTTTTCCTAGGTAATATTTGTGCTTTTTGTTTAGGCCAAAGATTTTATACATGGTCGTGATGATATTTTGTGTTTTATTTAGGCCAAAGATTTCATACACGTGCAAGTATGCATGGTCATGTCCCGTGTTTCACGTGGAGTTGGAAAAGTTATAAACCCTCCACCCTATTTAAAGCCTTGAAAATCCCACCCTCTCACATGCACGGTTTTGATCGGGTAGTAAATATTCATGAAAAGTGATACTTAATTTATGTTTTTAATTTATTATTTATGATTAAATTGATATCACATATTTTTTATGATTATAAGCAAATGATGGCAGTCCGAAGATTTGAAGCATATTCGCATGTTTACGCGTATGATGCAAGCATGGGAAGTCCAGTCTGATTTGGTTAGCCGGATTTAGTTTAGAAGCTTTAGAGAAGAAAAATGTAAAAAAAAATAAGGGGAAAGGTTTCGTACACGGTCGTATACACCGTGTACAAAACTTTTTCCCCTTTTTACTTTTTTATTTTTTTATGAAAAACCCCACTTTTACTTTGTGCTTTTCCCCAAAATTACTTTTCCCTAAAATTACTTTTCCTCATCCTTCCTCTATAGGAGGATGCACCATCCCCTTGCTCCAACCCGTGACTCCACCGTCACCAGCAACAGCCCTCCTCCCTCTCTCATCGACCTTCTCCTCCGCCTGAGGAAGCCCAACAGAGACCTCCAAATTCTAATCATCAACGACCTACTGCATCAAGCTGTTGACTTCCCTTTCAGCAGTTGACAAAGAAGTGCTTCCAGCCATGGAACTCCTCTCCCTGAAACTCCGCTTGATCACCTCCATGTTCACAATCTCGAAATGGTGCATCATTTTCGACATCTTAAGCCATGGAGAATCAATGGGGTTTGGGGTTAAGAGAGAAATTTCAAAGAAATTACTATGTAAAAAGAGAGAATTTATTTTGGCATTTCTTTCTTTCTGTTTCTTCCTAACAATTCTCTTTCCTAAACCACCCTATATGCCCTTCCCAACTCCATAAGCCGCCGGAATCCGGTAATTATTTTCCTGGTGAGAAGTCTTCTTCTTTTCTCCGGTTTGCACTCTGATCGAGGTGTCTGATTTGCAGTTGACGGCACCTTCGTTCGGTATTTTTTTTTATCTAATTCTAATTATTCCATACACTTTTGTTTTTTTCTTGTTTGGATTCCAGTTCTTGATTTCTCTGCTTTAGTTCGTCTTTCTCTCAATTTGTATTATTGTTTTCTGGCTAGCTTTGGTTGGAGAATCGGATATATCTCTCCCCGGATTCTAATTATTTCGGGGGAGATCCCGCTCTCTGTTGTCCGATTTGGATTCGTTTTCATTATCTTTCAATCGATTCTTCTCCCTCGATCCCTGATTTAGCGGGAAAAAAATCTATTGTTAATGTCAGTGTCTCCTGAACGCCTTCAATTTTGATCGGAGTTGACCGATTATCTTTGTTTGGATCCATTTGATATCTTTTTTGTAATTCTTTTTCTTAACTTGCAAATTTCTCTTTGATTCTTAATCAACCCATGCAGAAATAGTCATGGATCTGAAATTTAGACCTTTAATTAACCTAATTTGAAGATAAAGATCAAAATTTACAGGCATAAATTTCGTTATCAACAAAGTCCATATCGAAAATCTGATTTTTGTAGAAAGAACCTGAAGTGAAGGGAATAGAGACCAGAGAGATGAACAGAGGAGAGAGAAAATTGTGAATGAAAAACAAAAAGTAAAAGATGGGGTTTTCATAAAAAATAAAAAAATAAAGAGAGAAAAAGTTTCGTACACGGTGTACACTACCGTGTACGAAACCTTTCTATTATTAAGTTGGAGAGCAAAAAGGGAACTTCAAGAGGAGTTTTAAAATCGTATTAGGGTTTTAAAGAGGATTAAGAGGGCGAGCATAGTTTACCAAAAACAGAAAAAGTGGGGGAGCATGTGTTTCCCACGTTTTTCTCTCTCCCAAAATCCCACGATTCTCTCTCTCGTAACGCTACGCTAACGCCCTCTCTTATCTCTCTCTTTCCTACAACGTCTCGTAAAATCTCATCCCTCCTCGGCCTCTCCTTCTTTTGTATTCCCAATTCCAATCGGACTCTCTCCCGATTCTCTTTCCATTTTCCCTCTCTCTCACTCCGTCACGGACTTTCGCCCTTAATTCTAAAATCTCTCACACGCTCTCTCTTTGGTCTCTCTTTTTCTCTTCGTTCTTTCTTTTTAGTTTTTTAATTTTTTTTGTCTTTGAGATCTTTGAATCTAAAGAGACAAGGATGCATCACATGCTTCATCGATCTCTTTGCAATCGTCGTGCTTCATGAAAGATCATCGTTGCTGTCCTTTGTCAATTAACACCATAAGTGACTAAGTTTCCTTTGCTTTTAGGCATAGATGAACCTTGGACAATTGTTATTTAATTTCTAGTTTAATCATACTCGATTGTTTGATGTTGAGACTCCATTCTTTCGTAAAAAATTTTAATTGAATTATTTAGTTTAGAGAATGTACTTCTGTGATTCATATTTTCTATTCAAACAATAACTTTTATCAAAACTTTGATTGCACTGATGATAACTTATAACTGAACGAACTAAAGGTGCTAAGTGTATACGAAAGACGATAGTGATCGACAAGATATGTTATAACTAGGATGAACTAAAATTATCATTGTATGGTTGGATTAGGCATGAGTTCTAATGAACGAAGTATGTGCCAGAGTTAAATAATTATGTCAATGGGGATTTGAAACCTAAAGACTGTTTTTCTCATCAATTCTCACTTTTGCTAATTAGTCGTTAATTTAGTTTTAAATTTTGTAAATTGCTTTTTGAAATCACTTTCACATCATCCTAATGGATTTAGCCTTCCAGTTCCTCGTGGATTCGATCTCTTCTTACCACTGTCCTAGCAGTAATTTATGATTTATTTTCAATCTCTTAACGACACGACTAGACTTACACAACCATGTATGAAAATTGGCCCTTTTGTTTATGTGTTACTAGATTGGGAGAAATTTGATGTACTCAAGTATATGTATAAGGCTATCTTTACTTCTTACCCTTCCTATATTATCTCCACTCTTGTGTCCTTGATATCTTACCTGTAAAGGCTACCTTTGTTTTTTGTAGTCTTATACGTATTGGCCCACACTATTTCTAGGTGGACCCTTTCTATTACTCGGCATGGGTTTTGGGAGTCCTCTTTTCTGGTGGACATTCTGAATATTATAAAGCAGTTTTTACAAGTTGATATGACCATGGTTCTAAGTATCAATATCGTATCAGGTGATACAAACCGGTTCTGTTAGTCATTGATACCGATACCGTATCGATAGCATGATACGTACAAGGGGTAAAATGATCAAAAAACTCATTTTTTAAAGAAATCCAAGGGTAATTTTGTCCGATACAACTAATCAAGGCCGCTATCGTATCAGAATTGTATTGATTTTGCGTGTTGCCGATATCCATTTCGATACTGTGCACTAAAACCATAGATATGACATATATTTTCTCCTCTTTTCACCCAAAATTTTTTTTTCCCCCATTAATCGAACATAAAAATATGGACCATTATCATATAATAGTTACAAACTTCCAATGTTACATCATGATCTTTTTTTTTTCTTAATGAAAGTGTAATCACAAAAACCAGACACCAATCCCAAAAAGGTTAACTGGACTAACACTTGTTCAAATTCTTCACTAAAAAAACCCAGACAATCCCATCTAGTCCTACTTACTATTGGGTTGAAACAAGAAAAGTAATTAATATAAGTATTAGACATGACTCACAAATCTCTACTCTCTACCCCTCACCTCAATCTTCAAAGGGAAACCTCCTTTCATTTTGGCAGTTAAATAAGAGATAAAAACCGGTTCAAAACCATTCTCCGCCGGCACCACCCGATACTGTCTCAGAACTCCGGCCACCACCCTCTTCATCTGCAAGAATGCCATTTCCTTCCCTAAACAAATCCTTAGACCTGCTTGAAAGACTGCATATGTGTATGAATCCCTTCCCACAAACCTCCATTTTCCGATAATTTCCTCTTTCTCCAACCACCGCTCTGGGCGGAACTCCGCCCAATCTTTGCCCCACAATGACTCCATCCTTCCCATCGCATAGGGATGATATGAGACTTGCATTCCTTTCTTCACTACAGACCCATCTGGCAACACATCATCGCTTGCTGCTTGCTTACCATCGGAAGGGGCTGGGGGGTAGAGCCTCATCCTCTCGCAGAGAGCAGCGTGGGTGTATACCATGTCCTTCACCTCATCAAAATGATCAACCCCTTCAGGTTTCTCCTTTATTATCTCCTTCAAAATCTCATTTTCTATACGAGGATTCCTCGAAATTAACCCGAAGAACCATGTCAATGCTGCCGATGTAGTATCACGACCAGCTAAGATAAAGCTGATCACCATGTCTGTAACGAAATTCTCATCTAAATGGCCGGAATTCAAGATTCTTGAGAAAAGATCCTCCGTTTCAATTGAAGATTTCTCTTCTAGTTCTCGTTTCTTTTCTCTTACAATACTCGTTGCAAATTCACGAACTTTTGAAATTGCTATTCGCAATTGCTTCTCAGACCCAATATCAAATGCCTTTTTCACCTTCCATATCCCTCAGAAAATTGAACCAAATCGTTTGCTGCTTAATAGTGTAGCTTCTTCAAATGCGACTGCAAATTCTGTTTCTGGTTGTGGGAATGAAGGGGAAAGATACTTAGGGTCGAACCCAAAAGCAATCTTGCAGATACTATCAAATGCAAATCTTTGAAGGATGTCTTGCAGATCCAGAACGGATTTTTGAGAGGTGGTGATCAAGAGGAGAGGAAGAAGACGGTCAGAGAGCTCGTCTTTGACCACTGTCTCGACGAATTTCCGAAGGGATTTGGTATTGAATGCATGGCTGGAGATTTGTCTCTGAAATTTCCAGCTTTCACCATCGATGTTGAAGATGCCAGAACCAAGAAAACTAGAGAGAAACTGCCTTTAGGGTAGATGTAGAATTGGGTCTTAAGGATGTGTTGGACATTGAGGGGATTGGTAGTTATGAGTTGACGATGGCCGAGAGAAAGTTGAAGGGTGATGGTTCCATTCTCACTGTTTTGAAGAAGCTCTTTGACCCATTGATGGAATCGATCTCTGTTGGCAGATATGGTGAGAGTTGAACCTAGTAAAGGATAGGATCTGGGTGGCTTAATTGCAGGAGATGAAGATGAGTTCTTGTAATTGGTTGCATAAGTGAAACAAGTTTTGACTAAGAAGAAGAATGGAAGAATGAAAAGAAGAAGGTAAGGTAGAAGCTCAAGCTGTAACATGATGGATTTATGGATGGTTTGATGTCTTGGCGGTGTTTTCTTCTGGCGTTTGATAGTGAATTTATAAGAAATCTTTGAAAAAGGGCAGATGGAAATGGAATCCTCTACCGCGCTGCCCGTCCTACGTCGTGCTGCGCTGACACAAGGTGCAATGACCGCCTTACTTCCACTTGGGCAAGGCACTCAGGGAAGGGTAAGGTAGTCATTGCATGCAGTCTTGTGTCTGCACCGCAGCGTGCCATAGAGGACCCAAATTGTGGAAGGAAGTGGATTGGATTTTGATTGGTGTGCATTTGATCCTTGGAAGGGAAGTATCAAAGTGTTTGAATATTAATATTTTGGTTTAATTGTTTAACAAGTTTATTATAGAAGCTTCCTCTCAATCGAACTTAGGGAGTCAAAAAAGCCCTTGATCCGTACAATTTAGGGTGTTAAAGTTCAACCGAAATTAGTTGGACCAACGGATGGACTGGTTCAGCCCGACTTGAACTATTTTCGGTTTTTTTTTTTTTTTTTTTTCTTCTTCTAAACAACTATCTAATAGTGAAAATTCAAAACAAACAGGGTAGCTCTCCTTGTTTACATGAAGGCATTACTGGACATTTGGCCAACAAACGCAGCTGCCAAACCTTGTTGCAAGGCGAAACCCAACCGGGCATTTACAAAATGGTCTAGATCGCTTGACATGGGGTCGGATTTACCGCAAGCTGGCCATGCCGCCAAAAGTGTTCATGGCGAAATTATGGATGGAGTTTTATGAACCCAGTAGATATCAAAACCAAATTGGATCAATCGAATACATCAATCAAAACAAAAATTAGACCAACCCAATAAAACACTGAGATCGGAGCAGTAATAACCTGATAAGTTATCAAAACAAAAAAAAAAAGAAAAAGAGAGATTTTCATGGGAAAAGGGTTCTCCAAAGTCGGAACATTGTATTTTTATTTATTTTTTGAAGAGAGAAAAATAATAAGAAATTCTATTGGGTGTTAGGCATAGGAAAAACCTCATATTTAGAGAGATTTTTTCTTTTTCTTATATATATACATTTAGATTTGATGAGGCATAAAACACCCCTCCTATCAGAGGCTGCCACATGGCCGACCCGACCTCAGTCCGAGAACCGAGTTGGGCCGAGCAGGAGACCGGGCCGACCTCGTCTCCGATAAGTCACCTGACAGAACCAGACTCGAACGAGCTAGCCGGTGGCCGAGGCCGAGCTCATACAGGTCAACCATAGACTCCTGGCCGAGCTTGCGGCCGAGATTAACCTCTCGGGCCGACCTCCCTGGCCGACCTCCCTTGCCGACCTCCTCTGCCGACCTCCGAGGCCGAGTCCTCCTCCACTGAAGCTCCCATAGCACTCCACCAGGGATCTCTGGGCCACGTCAACACATCCCGAGAATCATGGGATAGGGATCGAGCCACGATCCCCGCGCATCACGGAATCGCACTCTACATGGACTCTTACCTTAATAAGAGCCCGACCCCAAAAATAACTCTCCACTCCGCTCTACGCGAGAGAACCTTCCGAAAGAAGGACTCCTACCATACTAGGACTCTGCCAACCGTCTCGTCTCCTCCTCACTCTATAAATACCCAGGTATGGAGCACCATTCATCATCTTGCTTTTTACTACGCGATTCTGTTGTCGCGTTGGAGACCCGACTTGAGCATCGGAGAGTCCTAGGCCGGAGCCACACCGGCCCTCTTGCGCTCATTGCTTGGTTTTTGCAGAGTTCATCCACAGAACCAAGCACCGGGAGGTTTTCACACGCAATGCATTTGGCGCCGTCGTGGGAACGACATCAGCAAGCATCGTCGTTTCTACCAATTCCAAGTGCAATAACAATGGTGCACACGAGGTCAGGGCAGCATGGCTCGACTTCCCGCACAGAAGAGCAGCAACCCGTTGTGCAGACGAGGAGATCACCGCCCCCCGAAGCCTCTCGGCAGGGGATAAATAGAAGACCCCCTAGAGCAGGGGGTGCGCAGCCCATCACAGGCACCATTCCCCCACCAGAGAGTGGAAATGGGGGAGGTGCGCTAACCACGGCCGCGGCTAGCCGGGTACAGGCCAAGCCAAGCTTGGACGGGATTGGCCTACCAGCACCGCCACCCTTGCCGGAGAGTTTGGACCCCGAAGCCCCGGCAAATAATCGACAGGTCATGGATTTGCAGCTGCAGATGCTCCACACCAATGAGATGCTGCGCACCTTCATGAATCAGATGGCCCGAGGGGGGCTAATAGGCCAGCCGCTGGCCATGCCCCCGCCAGCTCCGGTGCGCGCAGAGAGAAACTTGCAGCAAAATGGTGGCCGGCGTAGAGCCGAACCGAGTCGGGCCGCGTCCTCGCACCCGTCTCGTCAGAAGACTCCACCTCCGCGCCCTAGCAAAGGCGCTCGGCGGGATGAACAAGAGCATCGCTAAAGCCCGCGAACAGGGCAGGAAATCGAACTAGCCGGCTCGGTAGCGAGGAGGTCGGTATTTTCTGGACGGATCGGAGAGGACGAACAGCCGAGAAGAGTCCGAGAACAAAGGAAAGACCCGGTGGAAAGGCGCGCGCCGAGACAAGGAGAAGGATCTCGTCATACTCCCCGGCGTCAGAGCTCACCTCCCCGAGAAGAACAACAGGGGAGTCCCCGAGGGTCCAACTTCCAGGAAGAAAGAAGAACAAGGAAGGATGGTGAGGATCGATCTAACCAGAATGGCCGACTACAACGGGACGATCGACCCTATCGACCCCGGGCCGAGGAGCCGGTTGGCTGAGCACCCGAAATCGAGCTGGAAAAGCGGCTACCAGACTTGGCGGAGCAAGTGGAGGGGTTGAAGAAACAAGCGACCCCGGACGCCTACTCTTTGGTCGGGCGTCACCCTTATCCTCCCGAGATCATGACCGCACCGCTACCGAACGGGTTCAAACCTCCCCCGTTCGACCGATATGACGGGACGACCGACCCGACAGATCACATCAACTACTTTAATGCGATGATGACCATGTACGGGGGAACCGATATCGTTTCTTGCCGAGCCTTCCCTGCATCCCTCAAGGGCGCGGCGACCTCATGGTTCTCCTGGTTGCCGCCGAACTTCATAAAAAGCTTCGCTAAACTCTGCCGAGCCTTTGTCACGCGCTTCCAGAGTAGTATGAAACATAAGAAGACAACGGTCAACCTCCTCAGCGTAAAGCAAAGGCCCGACGAGTTGATCCGAGCATTCGTCTCCCGCTTCAACAAGGAATCCTTAGACATCAAGGATTTGGATGAGGCCACGGCCCATACGGCTATGAGCAACGGATTGGCCGACATGGACCTTATCAAGGACTTGGCCCAGAAGCCGACAAGAAACTTGGCCGAGCTCTTGGAGAGGTGCAACGAGTTTGCAAATATGGCCGAGGTCCTCCAAGCCCGGAAGGGCAACGAAGGCCGTACCGACAAGAAAAGGCTGACAACAGACGACCGAAGGGAAGACAAAAGGCCAAGGACGGATCGTCGAGCTGACAGGTCGGATCGAGCTCGGAGCCCCGACTACACGCCATTGAATGCCTCTAGCAAGGAGATCTTGATGCAAATACAAGATGGGGGGTACATCCGCCGACCCCGACCGATGCAAGCGGGGTCATCTTGGAATCCCAACAAATATTGCCAGTTCCACAAGGACACCGGTCACGACACCGAAGATTGTTATCAACTGAAAAGAGAAATCGAAGAGCTGATAAAAGCGGGCCACTTGAAGCGATATGTCAAAGGAGGCCGAGAAGATCGTGGAGGTCGGCGGCCTGATGACCGAGATCAAAGAAGAGCCTAGCCTAGGGCCGAAAATAGGCGAGTTGAACGAAATGATGACAAGGTCCGAACCGAGAAGAAGGAGGACGGATCTGGGCCGAGCAATGACAAGGGAGCCCCCATATACACTATCCTCTGAGGGCCCGGGTAAGAGACTACTCAAAAGGCTAAGGCAAACGCGCGCTTCGTCGGAGTGGCCGAGATGCCCGCCAAGAAACTCAAGTCGGCGGTGACGATCTTTTTCACCGAAGCCGACCTCGAAGGTATAAGTTTACCTCATGATGATGCTTTAGTGGTGCAGGTAGAAATTGCGAACAGACCCGTCCACCGTGTATTGGTCGATACCGGCGCATCCGTGGACCTTATGTCACTAGAAGCGTACCGATAATTTGGCTTCGGCGACGAAGCGCTCAAGCCAGAAGGCACCTCGCTTCACGGGTTCTCGGGAGCGGCCGCGACCATCAAAGGCTCGATCGACCTACTGGTCACAATTGGGCAAGCTCCATGCCAGGTGACGATCCAAGTCAAATTCATGGTGGTACGGTCGGTAGTGGCTTTCAATGCCATACTCGGCCGTCCTTCATTGACCGCCCTCCAAGCCATCATCTCCCCGACACACTTGAAGATGAAGTTCCCCACCGAGAACGGTGTCGGTGAGGTCCGAGGTGACCAGAAGAAGGCGTGGGAGTGCTACGCTACTTTCGTCAAGTAAAACAAGGGTAATGTTCGAGGAATGGCCATGTGCGTCGAGCATCTCCCCGAGGATCAGCGGGATGATCTTATCGAGAGAAGAGGACGATCCGTAGAAGACCTGACCCCACTTCATCTCAGCGAAGATGACCCGGCCAAGGTGGTCCAGCTCGGATCACTACTAAATGAAGATCAAAGGAATCGGCTTGGAGTTTTCTTAAAAGCGAACGCCGATGTCTTCGCCTGGTCGGCCGCTGACATGTCGGGCATACCCAGGCATATAGCTGAGCACCGACTCCATGTAGATCCGGGTCGAAAACCAATCCGGCAGAAGAGAAGGAACTACGCACTTGATCGACAAACTGCAATCAAAGAAGAGGTGGAGAAGCTTCGCCGATCAGGATTCATCCGAGAAGAAAAATTCCCGACCTGGTTGGCTAACGTCGTCATGGTCCCTAAACCGAACGGAAAGTGGAGAATGTGTGTCGACTACACCGATCTCAACAAGGCTTGCCCAAAAGATGAGTACCCACTGCCTCGGATCGACCTCTTGATCAACGCCACGGCAGGTCACGAGATGCTGAGTTTCATGGACGCGTACTCCGGCTACAACCAAATCAGGATGCATGAGGAGGACGAGTCGTACACGGCATTCTGAACTGACCAAGAAAATTTCTGCTACAAGGTCATGCCATTCGGATTGAGGAACTCCGGAGCGACATACCAGCGCCTCGTGAACTATATATTCCATGGGTAGATCGGAAGGAACATGGAAGTCTATGTGGACGACATGTTGGTGAAAAGTTTGAAGGCCGAACACCACTTGGCCGACCTGGAAGAAGCCTTTGGCGTATTGAGGAAGAACCAGATGAAGCTGAATCCCGCCAAGTGTGCATTCGGCGTGACCTCGGGAAAGTTCCTCGGCTTCATGGTCTCTGTCAGAGGCATCGAAGCCAATCCGAAAAAAATCAGAGCCATGCAAGAGATGAGTCCTCCAAGGACGATCCGAGAAGTACAGAGGCTAAACAGACTTGTGGTGGCGTTGGCACGATTCATGTCGAGATCGGGCGACAAGTGCCTACCGTTCTTTAAGGCCCTAAAGAATATCCGGAACCCAAAAGACTTTATCTGGTCGGACAAATGCCAGGAAGCTTTTGAAGAGCTGAAGAAATATTTGGAGAACCCGCCTCTTCTCAGCCGACCCGAACCAAAAGAGGAGCTTCAAGTCTAATTAGCCGCTACTCCCGTAGCGGTCAGTGTGGTGTTGATCAAGGAAGAGAGTCGAACTCAAAGGCCGATATACTATATCAGCCACGTTCTTGTCGATGCCGAGACAAGGTACTCCGGGTTCGAGAAAGTAGCATTCGCTCTGGTCACGGCTGCAAGGAAACTAAGGCCGTACTTCCAAGCTCATCCGATCGCGGTACTGACCGACCAGCCACTCAAGAAGATATTGCACAAACCCGATGTTTCGGGACAGCTGATTACCTAGGCGATTGAGCTAAGTGAATACGACATAAGCTATTGACCAAGGACGGAGATAAAAGGACAAGCCCTTGCCGACTTCATCGTCGAATGCACGGGGCCTGAACATGAGGTCGGAGAAGAAAAGACAGTCGAAGAGGTCGGGGTTACGGCCGACCCGATTTGGACCATGAATGTCGATGGATCAAGCAACTCCGGAGGAAGCGGGGCCGGCCTAATACTTGTAAGCCCCGAAGGGTTTCTGATACAATATGCCCTAAGGTTCAAGTTTCCCGCCTTGAACAACGAGGCTGATTATGAAGCCCTTCTAGCTGGACTTCGAGTCAGCAAAGCTATGGGCATAAAGCGGTTGAAGATGCGAGGAGACTCCCAACTTGTGGTCAACCAGGTCAACGGAGACTATGAGGCGAAAGACGAAAGGATGATAGCGTACCTGGGCCGAGCCCGAGATCTGATTTCTGAGCTCGAGCACTTTGAGATGACTCGAATACCGAGAAAAGAGAATGCTGCGGCTGACTCCTTGTCCAGGTTGGCCGAGGCCGACCTCCAATATCTGAGCCGGTCAGTATACATAGAAATATTGGAGAAGCCCTCCTTACGAGAAGAAAGCGTAAAGCACATTGAAGAGGATGGGCCGACCTGGTTGGACCCCATTGTCAACTACTTGGAGAATAACCTGCTCCCAGGGAACCGAGACGAAGCAAGGAAGGTCAAGATCCAACCTTCCAAGTACTCGATGATCGACGGAGTACTCTACAAAAGAGCAATCTCAATCCCCCTTCTCCGATGCCTGGGACCAAAAGGGGCTGAGTATGCATTGGCCGAGGTGCATGAGGGAATATGCGGGAGTCACATGGGTGGCCGAGCTCTTGCATACAAGATACTTCGGCAAGGATTCTACTGGCCAAGAATGCAAGAAGAGGCCATGAGATACGTGAAGACGTGTGAGAAGTGCCAACTGTTCGCGCCAATCCCAAGCCGACCAGCAACAAAGTTAACCTCAATGCTGAGCCCAATCCCATTCGCTATGTGGGGAATGGACATTCTCGGAGATTTCACCCCGGCATCGGGAAACAGAAAGTATGTAGTAGTAGCGATCGATTACTTCACCAAGTGGGTCGAGGCCGAGCCCCTTGCCACCATCATTGAGAAGAACATGGAGAAATTTTTCTGAGATAAGGTCATCTATCGGTTTGGGCTACCGAAAGTTCTCATCATTGATAATGGCACGCCCGGCCTTCCGAGAGTTCTGCGAGCACTTCTACATTGACTTCCGACCCATCTCGGTAGCTCATCCACAAGCAAATGGACAAGTAGAAGTGTCCAACCGAACATTACTCGTCGGCATTAAGAGAAGGTTAGATGAGGCCAAGGGGAGATGGGTGGAAGAACTCCCAAGCGTCCTATGGGCATATCGGACGACTGTAAGAACTCCAACCGGGGAGAGTCCTTTTTGCCTCGTTTATGGGACAGAAGCCCTCGCCCCGGTTGAAGTTATAGCTCCATCGTACCGAGTACTCAACTTCGATGAGAAGACCTATGAAGATGGGCTGAGAGCCAACCTTGACTTCCTCAATGAAGTCCGAGAAAAAGCCCTACTCCGGAACGCGGTGTACCAACAGAAGACGGCAAAGTACTATGACTCAAGAGTCAAAGAGCGGCACTTCCGTCAAGGGGATCTTGTTCTCAGAAAATTCAGTGCATCCCAGCCAAGGCAACAAGGAAAATTAGCACAAAATTGGGAAGGCCCGTACATAGTCTCCAAGCAAATTCGCCCTGGCACGTATCGCTTACAGACTCCGGGGGGCAAGAAGGTACCGAGACCTTGGAACTCGGAAAATTTGAAAAAGTTTTTTCAATAATTGAGCATGCTTGTATTCGGCTTCAGTTTCGACATTATATTCAATAAAGTCTTTCTCCACCACTTAACGTATTTGCAAGCTCCCAAGTCAAAGTCGTAAGACCGGTCCTCATAGACCAGGCCGACTTCAAAGACCGACCCTCATAGGTCGGCAGCAAAGTCGTAAGACCGGTCCTCATAGACTTGGTCGACATCAAAGGCTGACCCTCATAGGTCGGCAGCCAAGTCATAAGACCGGTCCTCATAGACCAGGCCGACTTCAAAGACCGACCCTCATAGGTCGGCAGCAAAGTCGTAAGACCGGTCCTCATAGACCTGGCCGACATCAAAGACCGACCCTCATAGGTCGGCAGCCAAGTCGTAAGACCGGTCCTCATAGACCAGGCCGACTTCAAAGACCGACCCTCATAGGTCGGCAGCAAAGTCGTAAGACCGGTCCTCATAGACCTGGCCGACATCAAAGACCGACCCTCATAGGTCGGCAGCCAAGTCGTAAGACCGGTCCTCATAGACCTGGCCGACCTCAAAGACTGACCCTCGTAGGTCGGCAGCCAAGTCGTAAGACCGGTCCTCATAGACCTGGCCGACCTCCCAAGAGCAGACATCCCTATTTGGTCGAGCCTAACAAAGTACAAAACTAAGCTAAGGCATTTAGGCTCGGCCAGGAAGGATACTCGGCCACGCGTCCGCTTATATGATAGCCTCTCCAATTGGACCGAAGGGAACAACGATTTAACCAACCAAGGCGAGGATCACATTGACCTCGGGCATGGCATGGCATGGCCGAAACCGCCGACCACATAAGGCATGGGTAAAAAAGAGACGAGTTCCTAAGCTCGGCTAGCGAAAAGACTCGGCAGTTTGGCCACAAATAAAACAGAATACACAAGGAAAAGAAGGCTAAGGGCGCCGAGTTAAAATACTTAGACAAATTCTGGTAAAAATAAGTTGTTTCATTCATTGTAAGCCGACTGATCGGCACGGTTACAAAACGGGCAGTTCGGCCCCAAAAAAAAAAAAAAATAAATAAATAAATAAATAAATTTACATCTCGGTCTCCTCGGCGTGGGACTTAGAGGCGACCTCGGAAGTATCCACAGCAATAGGCTTGGCAGCAGGGTTTTGTGGTCCAGCTCCCAGAGGGAAGACATCGGCCGGAGCAGGTGCCTTAAGGGGCAGAGCCTGGGTGACCTCGGCTCCCTCCTCATCTCCCATCTCCCCTGCAAAGGTAGTCGCATCATCATCAAAACGGGAGAGATTGAGATCAAGGTACGCCGCCTTGATCTCGGCCAAAAGATCAGCTCGGCCTGCCTCAAAACCTTTAGCGTAGGGAGGCTTCCTGATCTCATGGTAGACATCGGCGTACTCCTCCGATTGGAGATAGTCACTGACTGCCTCGCTCCAAGCCGTGGCCAGATCTTCCTTGGCCCTCTCCTTCACCTCGGCAAGCTGAGCCTGCAGAGCCCGGACCTTCTCTCTCTGCCTGACCACCTCGGCCTGAGAGCTCTCCACTTTGGCCTCAGCAGCAGTGAGCTTCTCTTGGGTCTCCCGACGCCTCTGAACGGCATCCTGGGCATCCTGATAATGTTGGGTAACCTAGAGGGGGGTGAATAGGTTACCACTAGTGGATTTTGACTCTTTTTCGATTGGTTGCACACTTATATTAAGTATAAAAAGCAGAAGTAAATGATGCACAAGATTTATAGTGGTTCGGCTAACTTAGCCTACATCCACTCCTCTCAACCTTGAGAGAATTCCACTAGTATTTCCCTTTCAATACAATAGGTGGGGAAATGACACATTTACAACTCTTTTAACAGGATAAGAGGATCCTTACAATCTTAGTTCCAGGACAAGAGTATCCTTTCAATCTCTTAAGGATGAGAGGGTCCTTGTACTAATCTAAGTACAATCTAGATTAATACAACAATGCTTTATCAAATCAAAAGCATAAACAAGTAAATACAATAGAGGTTTGGTATAAATACCTATCAAACAAGAGTGACACTTTTACCCTTTGAGTGATGGTGCTCAATGATATGAATGAGAGTGATGCACCTTGAGTCTCCTAGATGACTCTCCTTGATGGCATGAGTTGGAGAGAGTGGAGAGTTAAGAGCTTGAATTGAATAACTTAGCTCAATGACAAATTCTCACTTTTGTACTTTCTCAAATGTACAATGCACTTTTTCTATCCAAGTATGTGTTTTGTTCCTTGTTTGGATGTATTTTATAGAGCCAAAAGTTGGAGTTTGTTTGTTCTCCAACGGATATAAAATCATCATATTTTTAGTCCGTGCCACCTATAAAAGTTGTCGTCGACCATCGAAACTAGCCGCTGAAAAACTAGCCGTTAAGGCCAAGTTTGGGCTGTAGGTCGATTATCGGTCGACCTATGGATCGACCTACAAGTGTCGGTCGACCGATAGATCTGTCGGTTGCAAACCGACGTACTCACCGGAAACAGTCTGTGTCTTTTATATTCTCGTAGGTCGACCGACGAGTCGTAGGTCGACCGACGACGCTTTATCCTATTTTTGATTGTCTCGTCAAGGGGATTTTTGGTCCAATTGCTTGGGGACTTCATAGGTTTTTGTCTAACACTTTAATGGCCATGTCCCTTGAGTCTAGGGCATGGGAATGAGTTCCTCCTAGGTCTCTTACATGTGAATGCAATGTGTGTGTAATGTGATATGCACATGTAATTGAAGTGTGTTCTAATGCACTTGAATCTTCTTGGAGAGTCTTTGTCTTGGCTTCCTTTAGAAGATGTTCCTCAATCTTCAAATTTCTTCTTTCCTTAACTCTTCATTGTGAGCTCCGTGATCAAGTCTTTCCTGGATGCTTGATACTCCCAACGCCCCGACTATGAAGTTTGCTTAAAGATTGGAATATTAGTATTAATCTTAATGTTTGTCATCATCAAAATTAGTTTATGGAGGAATGTGTTTTCCAACAATCTCCCCTTTTGATGATGACAAACATGTGATTCAAAATATGCAATTTAAGATAAACATATGTATTATCACATAATATGAATATTTGAATCATAAAACTTCTCCCCTTTTGTCAACACAAAAAGGAGGTGTAGAGCATGAACAAGCACAAACAATCTTAGGTGGCTCCCTAAGCCAGGCTTGTAACCATGAGCAAACAAAAACAATCTTAGGTGGCTCCCCTAAGAAAATGACTTCGCATGGTCGAAGAACAGAGAGCAATAATATGAAGCCCAATAAAGTGTTAATTGTAAAAGCATCACATACTTCAAAATAGAAGTTCCATGGTTTAAAAGTATGCCATAAAAGTACATATCAAAAGTTCTAATATAAAGTCAACTATCTCTACTGGGAGGAGGAGGAAAGAAATGCGATTGAGACGCTGTAAGATCACTTGGTTCTCCTGTTGGATGCGAAGAATCTCGCTTGATCTTTGTGGAGAGAGGTGAAGTGATCATCAAAGCCCTTCAGGGGGTGTCAAGTTGTTGGCGAAAACTTGAAAATTCTTCTCTGGTGACATAGTCCCCGAGGGTTCACCAAAGATAGTCTTCATCCTCACTGTCGCCCTCTTCTTGTGACTCGCTGTCACACCGTGACATGTTGGGTAGCTCGCTTCCTTCGGGCATGGTGTGAGGGAGGAGCCGCAACAAATCCCAGCTTCATCTTCTTGATGGTGGATGAGTCGATGTCAATCATTTTTGGGTCAATGAATTCCCGAGAGATCCACGCCATGGAACTTAAGGATGGCAGCTTATGAGTCTCGCCATATGGAAGGTTTCCCCTATAATGAGGTACTCGCACAGATTCCATGGTCTTCATAATCACATATGGAAGATTGATAGGATTGCAAGTGACAAGACACCAAGTAATGTAGGCTTGAAAGGGATTGACTTGGTCTCTATGGCCTCCTTTGGGCAAGATGTTGTAACCGACAATGAAGCTGATCATCCTGGGTAGTTCATGAAGTTTTATAGCTTTGACATTGGTTCAAACCCAACATAGTCTTTCATGATGGCACCATAAACTTCATCAACATTCATAAAGGTTTTGCATCCCCTTTGGGAGGAAGATAGCTCATATCTCCTACAGTGGGAATTCCCATGATCTCTCCTAGATCTTCATAAGTGAACATGATGGGAACACCCTTTACTAGGGATGTGATGGCAAGCCTATCATCCACTATTTGGGTTCTCGGACACAGAAAAGTGTCCGGCAAGGTCGGATAGCAGGGATCAAACATAAACTAAAGTATTTTCCCAACCCAAATAGTTGAAATATTCTTCAATGTCATATTCAAGAAGTTGAGAAACTCTTATCGTTTCTTTCCTTGTCAACCTTTCTCTTCTCAAATCTTCCCTGAGAATGGAAGCTTCTTCCAAATGAAGAGAGATTTGTCATATGCAGCAGAGCTCTCTCCAACTTTGGCTTTCTTCTTTGGTTGCTTGCCCTTGCTTTGTTTTGGAGCCATTGGAAACCTAGGGCTTTAGAGAGTAGAGAGAAATGGAGATTTTGGGTTGAAAGTGGGTAGATTGTGTAGGAAGAGTGATTTGGGGCTTGGATTTGGTGAAATCTCAAGAGTTTTGCGGGGTTTTGCCTTGGAGTTCGGAGAAAAGGGTTTTGGAGAGGAGAGGTCTCGAACAAAAGAAGAGAGAAATGAAAAATTCCTCTCGGTTCTTATTTAAAAATAGAATTTTTCCGTGTCGTCGACCTACACGAGTGTCCTGGTCGACGACCGACAGGTCAAAAACAAGGATTTATGGGATTTTAGCCGCATTCTCTAACAACTTGATTTTTGGGCTTTTTGAGGACTTCACTTTACTCAAAAGGGTTGCAAATCCCGAGTTCTCTCCTCAAATAGCAGAATCTCTCTTCACTTAATGGCTTGGTGAGTATATCCAAGTTGTTTTTCGCTTCAATGTATTTTAGAACAATTTCCCCTTTTGAATCGTGTCTCTAAGAAAGTGATGCCTAATATCAATATGTTTGGCTCTTGAATGGAGAATGGGATTTTTGCTTAAATTGATTGCACTTGTATTGTCGCAATTAATTGGAGATGAACTAAAATGTATCCCATAGTCCATGAGAGTTTGCCTCATCCAAAGGACTTGGGCACAACACCGCGCCGCAATGTACTCGGCTTCAGTGAGTAGAAAGAGCAACAGAGTTTTGTTTCTTGCTAAACCATGAAACTAAGCAAGATCCTAAGAAGTGACATGTGCCACTTGTACTCTTGCTGATCAAGATGGCACCTGCAAAGTCGGCATCCGAAAAGCTTATTAAATCAAAATTTTGGTTCATTGGGTACCATAATCCTACATTTGTAGTACCTTTAAGATATTTAAAGATTCTTTTAACGGCACTCAAGTGGGATTGCATTGGGTTGGCTTGGAATCTAGCACAAGCGCACACGCTAAACATGATGTCCGGCCTACTAGCGGTGAGATATAGGAGGCTGCCAATCATGCCTCTATAGCGTGTAGGGTCTATGGGAGAACCTTCCTCATCTTTAGATAGCTTTTGAGAGGTGCTCATGGGGGTGCTAGATGACTTTTGACTATCGAAATCAAATTTCTTGAGAAGTTCTTTAGTGTATTTAGTTTGACATATAAAGATTCCATTTTTGGTTTGCTTAATTTGAAGTCCTAAGAAAAATTAAGTTCACCCATCAAACTCATTTCAAATTCATCACTCATGCATTTGCTAAATTCAACACAAAGATTTTCATTGGTGGATCCAAATATAATATCATCAACATATATTTGCACGATAATAGAGTCTTTTCCTTTGTGTTTCACAAACAAGGTTGTATCAACCTTACCCATTTGAAATCCACTTTGGATTAGGAATTCACTCAATCTTCATACCAAGCTCTAGGAGCTTGTTTGAGTCCATATAGAGCTTTGTTAAGTTTGAAGACATGATCCGGATATTGTGTATCCTCAACCGGGAGGTTGTGCAACATATACTTCCTCCATGATAAAGTCATTTAAAAAAGCACTTTTGACATCCATTTGACATAGCTTAAAATTTTTATGACATGCAAAAGCAAGTAGCATTCTAATAGATTCCATCTTGCTACGGTGCATAGGTTTCATCAAAATCTATCCCTTCTTGTTGATTATATCCTTTGGCAACTAATCTAGCCTTGTTTCTAATGATTGATCCATCTTCATCAAGTTTGTTTCTAAATACCCATTTGGCTCCTATAATAGAATGATTCTTGGGTTTTGGGACAAGCTCCCAAACATTGTTTCTTTCAAATTGATGGAGCTCTTCTTGCATAGCTACTATCCAATCACTATCTTCCAATGCTTCTTTTATATTTTTAGGTTCAATTTTGGATATGAAAGCAACATTGTTGCAAATGTCTTGAGTTTTAGATCTAGTTTGGATTCCTTTGTTTAAGTCTCCAATGACATGATCCAAGGGATGGTCTTTCCAAGGTCTAACCTCTTTGGGTAGATCCTTTGGTTGGTTTTCGGTTCTCTTAGAGAGAGATTTTCTATGTTCTCCCTAATCTCAACAAGTGTATCATCATCATCAACCAATGGCTTGTTTCTATCTTTAGGAAGAGATTCATCAAATTTTATATTCATTGATTCTTCAATAGTCAAGCTTTTCTTATTGAAGACTCTATAGGCTCGACTATTTGAAGAGTATCCAAGGAAAATGCCATCATCGGCTTTAGCATCAAATTTTCCTAAGTTATCCTTAGTATTCAATATATAGCATATACACCCAAACACTTTAAAGTAATCAACTTTAGGTAGTTTATTATGATAGAGTTCATAGGGTGTTTTGAGTAATATAGGTCTAATTAATACACGATTTAACACATAGCAAGCCGTATTGACCGCTTCGGCCCAAAAATATTTTGGAAGAGAGTATTCATTTATCATTGTTCTAGCGGTCTCTTGGAGTGATCTATTCTTTCTTTCAACCACCCCATTGGATTGAGGTGTTCTAGGAGCGGAGAAGTTGTGGGTTATGCCTTGTTTACGCAATAACTCCCAAATTGATTGAGATTGTCAAATTCTCCTCCATGATCACTTCTAATGGTTGTTATGAGATATCCCTTTTGGTTTTGTATTCTCTTACATAGAGATGCAAATTCATCAAAGGCTTCATTTTTATGTTTTAAAAATAGAGTCCATGTGAAGCGAGAGAAATCATCAACTATTACAAAGGTGTATCTTGAACCGCCTAGGCTAGGTGTAGTAATAGGTCCAAACAAGTCCAAGTGTAGTAGTTCTAAGGGTCTAGTGGTAGACACTTCATTTTTGATTTATGAGATACCTTGGTTTGTTTTCCTCTTTGACAAGCATCACATACATGGTCTTTTCCAAATTTGAGTTTGGGTAAGTTTCTAACTAAATTCTTAGATGCAATGGTCTTAATCACTTTTACATTAACATGTCCTAGTTTCCTATGCCATAGGTAGGGATCAACATCATTTGTCACAAGACATGTATTACTAGAATTTTCTTCATCCAATAAGCGATATAGATATTATGTTTCCTAATTCCTTCAAGATAGTCTTATTATTTGAATTTTTACTAAGCAATGAGAGGTTTTGAAAATGACACTATATCCTATATTACACATTGACTCACACTAAGCAAATTATACTTTAAATTGTCAACTAGGCATACATTGGATATGATTGTACCTCCAATGGTGATTTCACCGATGCCAATGATTTTTCCTTTGCTATTGTCCCCAAATGTCACCATTCCTCCATTGTACTTGTTTAGCTTGGTGAATAGATTGGGGTTGGCCGTCATATGCTTGGAGCATCCACTATCAATATACCATTCAATTGCTTCACGCTCTTCAAGCATACCTACAAAAGCAATCAATTATATGTTGGTCCCCATAATCTCATGGGTCCATTGAGGTTAGGATCGATCATACCCTTAGGTATCCAAGCTCTTCTGAAATTTTGATTTTGTATTGTAGGTGTGATAGATGTAGGTTTTCGATGTCCATATGATCTTTGGGTTCTTCTTGGCCCTTGAAATTCATAGTGTCTATATGGAATATAGTAATTTTGTGATGTGTAAGACTTATTGTTGATGTAGGCCCTTTGGTGGTCATAGGGCCTAGTGTATGTGTTTGGTCTATAGTGATTTTGAGGTCTTTGGGGTGCATATGGCATATATGAAGCATTTTGCCTATATGGTTGAAATGGCTTAGGCTTGGGATATTGTCTTTGTGGCCGTTGGGGCACAAATTCTCTTTGAGGTTTGTTGGTCCTCTTTTGAGAAGTATAGTAGAATGCATGATACTTCCTTTTGTATCCGGTTCTTTATATATCACCTTACCATCAATATAAGCACCGATGCAAGTTTCATGTCCGGTAAATGACATTTTTCACATACAATGGGATGTGAGGTTTGGCCTTGGTTTGATTTTCTCCATCTTGGAGTTCTCATCTTTCCCTTTCCTTTGGCTTGATGTGGTCTTTTACCATCATAGCCTAGACCTTCTTTATTATGAGGTCCCTTTTGTGGATTTCCTAATAATGTATCTAAGGTCTTTTGGCCCTTAGTAAAGGTGTGCAATGTGGAAGTTAGATTCTTATTTTCTACTTCTAGGTTGTGTGCATGTGAAGTCAACTCATCAATTTTGTGTAGAAGATTGGCTACTTCTTTTCTAAGGCCTTTTTAGAAGCTTCCTCTTGAGACTTACATTATAAAGTTCTTCAAAGGCCTCTTGAAGTTCTTCATATTCTAAATCATCATTGCAAATTGACACTGAGCTATGATAGGGAGAGTTTACCTCGTCATCATCATTGTTGTGAGCCATTAGTGCCAAGTTGACGGTCTCTTCATCGGATTCATTATTTTCTTCTTCACTATCACTTGAATCCCATGATATCTCGGCGGTGCAAGCCTTTTTCTTTCTCGCTTTCCTTTCCTTTTAGCTTGGGGCACTGGTTTGAAGTGTCCGGGCTTTCTACATTCATAACACACAATGTCCTTGTTAGTATTGAAGGGTTTTTCCTTTGTGTATGTTTTACCTTTGTTTTCTTTTGATGGTTGTCCTTTGTAGAATCTTCCTCCTCTCTTTCTTAGGAATTTTTGGAACTTCCTTGTGATTAGAGAAATTTCTTTCTCTATATCCTCTTCATCGCTTTCTTCTTCTTCGGATTCGCAAGAGGTCTTGAGTGCGATGGACTTTCTCCTTGGTTCTTTTACTTCTATGACTTTATCATCTTCAAGGAGTTCAACTTCATGGGTTTGTAGAGTACCCATCAATTCATCCATGTGTAGAACCTCTAGATCTTTTGCTTGTTTGATGGCGGTCACCATTGGTCTCCACTTGGAGGGTAGTGATCTCAAGATCTTCCTTACATTCTCCGCTTGGTGTATTCCTTTCCTAAGCTTTTCAACTTATTAACAATGTTAGTAAACCTAGTAACATGTTAGAAATACTTTCATCATCAAGCATTTTAAACAATTCATATTCATGAACAAGTTTGTCAATCTTGAGTTGTTTAACTTGTGATGTTCCTTCATAGGTAACAACAAGAGTATCAAACATTTCCTTAGCGTATTACATACATACTAGTTCTATTGAATTCTTTTTCACTAAGAGCACATTGCATGAATGCAATAGCTTTGTAGTTTTGTTGTATGTGTGTTTTATCCGATGGTGTCCATTCGGATTTTTCCTTAGGTACAATTCTTCCTCCAACTTCTTTTGTGATTTGGAAGGGACCTTCCTCAATCACAGTCCATACATCAATATCATGAGCACACACATAATTTTTGAACCTACACTTCCAAAGTAGGCAAATCCTTCACCATCAAAGTATGGTGGCCTAGAAGTGTTGAGCCCCTCAATTTGGTGTGTAGATGATGATGATGCCATGGATCGTTTTTAGCACAATATAAAGACAATATGGTCTTAGTTTTGAGCTCCCGCTCCGATACCAATTGTTGGGTAACCTAGAGGGGGTGAATAGGTTACCACTAGTGGATTTTGACTCTTTTTCGATTGGTTGCACACTTATATTAAGTATAAAAAGCAGTATAAATGATGCACAAGATTTATAGTGGTTCGGCTAACTTAGCCTACATCCACTCCTCTCAACCTTGAGAGAATTCCACTAGTATTTCCCTTTCAATACAATAGGTGGGGAAATGACACCTTTACAACTCTTTTTAACAGGATAAGAGGATCCTTACAATCTTAGTTCCAGGACAAGAGTATCCTTTCAATCTCTTAAGGATGAGAGGGTCCTTGTACTAATCTAAGTACAATCTAGATTAATACAACAATGCTTTATCAAATCAAAAGCATAAACAAGTAAATACAATAGAGGTTTGGTATAAATACCTATCAAACAAGAGTGACACTTTTACCCTTTGAGTGATGGTGCTCAATGATATGAATGAGAGTGATGCACCTTGAGTCTCCTAGATGACTCTCCTTGATGGCATGAGTTGGAGAGAGTGGAGAGTTAAGAGCTTGAATTGAATAACTTAGCTCAATGACAAATTCTCACTTTTGTACTTTCTCAAATGTACAATGCACTTTTTCTATCCAAGTATGTGTTTTGTTCCTTGTTTGGATGTGTTTTATAGAGCCAAAAGTTGGAGTTTGTTTGTTCTCCAACGGATATAAAATCTGTCATATTTTTAGTCCGTTTGGCCGACCTATAAAAGTTGTCTGGCCGACCATCGAAACTAGCCGCTGAAAAACTAGCCGTTAAGGCCAAGTTTGGGCTGTAGGTCGATTGTCGGTCGACCTATGGATCGACCTACAAGTGTCGGTCGACCGATAGATCTGCTTGGTGCAACCGACGCACTCTGGAAACAGTCTCTGTCTTTTATATTCGTAGGTCGACCGGCGAGTCTCAGAGGTCGACCGACGACATTTATCCTATTTTTGATTGTCTCGTCAAGGGGATTTTTGGTCCAGCTTGCTTGGGGACTTCATAGGTTTTTGTCTAACACTTTAATGGCCATGTCCCTCGAGTCTAGGGCATGGGAATGAGTTCCTCCTAGGGTCTCTTACATGTGAATGCAATGTGTGTGTAATGTGATATGCACATGTAATTGAAGTGTGTTCTAATGCACTTAAATCTTCTTGGAGAGTCTTTGTCTTGGCTTCCTTTAGAAGATGTTCCTTAATCTTCAAATTTCTTCTTTTCCTTAACTCTTCTGTTGTGAGCTCCGTTGATCAAGTCTTTCCTGGATGCTTGATACTCCCAACGTCTGACTATGAAGTTTGCTTAAAGATTGGAATATTAGTATTAATCTTAATGTTTGTCATCATCAAAATTAGTTTATGGAGGAATGTGTTTTCCAACAGATAAGCCTTCTTGCACTGGACGTCCAAGGAATAGTTCTCGGTCAGGAGCCGCTCGAAGCGGAGCATGGTCTCCACTGCCTTGGTGAACCCCTACAAAAAAAAAAAAACATGAGCACAAAAATCAAGACAGACTACACAGATCATATCTAATCAAAAAATCCGATAAGAAAACTTACCATGTTGAAATCCTGAAATAGAGTGGAGAGGAGCTCAGGGTCAAACAACGCCTCAAGCTTCTCCTTGTCGGTTGGAAGCCGACCTGCATCCAGCCATTCTTTGGCGTGAGTGGCCGACGTCAAGGCCGAGTCCCCTGGGAAGAGGCGCCAGGTCGGCTTCACGGGAATGTTGTTGGCCGAGGCCCTCCCCAAGACATATCGGGAGATGTTGGCGGGCGAAGCCACCGGCGGAAGACCACCACTCGTCAGATTAACCGAGAGCTTCTGACGCTTGAGGTCTCTCGGCGGGCTCCTCTCGCCTTTTCGGCCTTTCCCCTTCCTCGGAGACCCGGCTGGGCCCGTGTTCTTCTCGGCCTCCAGACCGACCACCGCATCCGACGATCCCGGCATCACGGCCTTGCCCTTGGAGGCCTTGGAGGACTCGCCCCGGGGTTTCTTCTCTGCATTTTTCTTCTTTCGATCTGCAATGGTCTCGGCCCTTAGCCGAGCTGTATCCATAGGGGGAATGTGGTCGACCACTGCAAGAGAAACCGAAAACATAAAAAATAAGTCAGAAAAGGAAAAGAAAAATAAGTAAAGGGGTCAGCTCGGACAATAGAGACGGGCTAGGCACGGGCTCCTACCAGGGGTCATATGCCAACTCTGAAGAAACCCCTCGTCCTAAAGCTGAAGGACATCGAAGGGCGGACGCTGGAGGATCAGGTCGAGCGAGGTCATCTCGTTCTCGGTCAGGGGTAGTACCCTATTGACGTAGTTCAAGTTCATCTCCTTCCACTCGGTTCGGAGAGGGCTGTTGGGAATGGAAGCGAAGAAAAAATGAGGCTTCCAATACTTGTTGAAGGTCGGCGTGCCGACCAGAAATTTGTGGCTGCCCAGAGCCGCACTCTTCCCCGATCGACGGCAGAAGTAGTACCACCCCTTCTCGGGAGACTTCTTCAAAAAGAGAGCCGAGAAAAAAGCGCCACGCTTGCACCTCGGCCCATCTCGCAGAACAAAGCGTAGAAGCCGTACACGGCCAGCTACGAGTTCGGCACCAGCTGACCAGGAGACAGGTGGAAGTGGTCCAAGATCTGGTCCACCAGGCTGAGAACGGGGAGCCTGAACGCATACTTGAAGGGTATCTCGTACAGAGCCACCTCGCCAGGCCTGATGAAGCAGGCCATCTCCCCGGGGTTAGGAACTCGGAGCTGAATGTCCTCGGGGATGGCGTAGGTCATCCTCAGATAGTCGAGGTCGGCCTCCGTGATCGAGCTCGGAACAGTGCCGACACTGCCTTCCTCGGGCTCAGGGGCGTCGGTAGACGAGCTGACCGAGCCAACCCCCACCTCGGACGAGTCTCCCTCACTTGATTCCTCATCGGATGAGGACGACCCGGAGTTCTCGGCCCGGTCTACGGCTATGGATTGGGCCGCGTGGTCAAACTCCAGGAGTAACGGGGGCTCGGCCACCTCGGCCTGACGAAGCTCCACTACATCGGGCTCATCTGAGGTCGAGCCCAACAGGTCTATGGTGGGAGAGCGAGCGGGGAGCTCTCGGCTCGGACTCGCGCCCTCTGCCGCCCTGGCGACGCAGCTCGCCCATAGGACTACTACCAACGACATGCGGCGGAGAAGACTTACTTGGTTGAAGAAGAGCCGGCGGGACAACGAAACAACGGCCGAGTCGATCACGAACGAAGCAACGGCCGAGTGGATCACGAGCAAGTAAACGATGAGATCTACCGAGTTGACGGATCCAAGCTTACCGAGAAGTCAATAACTTAAAGCAGTGAGGAATGAATAGTTAGGAGTCGCTTATTTATAATCCTTGGGTTTTACTGATCCAACGGCCGACCAGAGCTCAGCATGATCCAACGGCCTAGATCAAAGGACGTTTCGAATTCCCGAGCCTGCCATAATGGCTCTGCTGACGTGGCACTGAAACCCAACCGTCAGATCGTGCAACGTTAAATCCGCAGCAATAAATAAGCTCGGCTCAACCGCAGGAATCTTCCAGATAAGCAGACCAGGAAACTTCACTCATCAGTGCCGAGCCGACCCCTGATGAGTGGGGGGGCCTGTGATGAGGCATAAAACACCCCTCCTATCAGAGGCTGCCACATGGCCGACCCGACCTCAGTCCGAGAACCGAGTTGGGCCAAGCAGGAGACCGGGCCGACCTCGTCTCCGATAAGTCACCTGACAGAACCAGACTCGAACGAGCTAGCCGGTGGCCAGGGCCGAGCTCATACAGGTTAACCATAGACTCCTGGCCGAGCTTGCGGCCGAGATTAACCTCTCGGGCCGACCTCCCTGGCCGACCTCCTCTGCCGACCTCCGAGGCCAAGTCCTCCTCCACTGAAGCTCCCATAGCACTCCACGGGGGATCTCCGGGCCACGTCAACACATCCCGAGAATCATGGGATAGGGATCGAGCCACGATCCCCACGCATCACGGAATCGCACTCTACATGGACTCTTACCTTAATAAGAGCCCGACCCCAAAAATAACTCTCCACTCCGCTCTACGCGAGAGAACCTTCCGAAAGAAGGACTCCTACCATACTAGGACTTTGCCAACCATCTCGTCTCCTCCTCACTCTATAAATACCCAGGTATGGAGCACCATTCATCATCTTGCTTTTTACTACGCAGTTATGCTGTCGTGTTGGAGACCTGACTTGAGCATCGGAGAGTCCTAGGCTGGAACCACACCGGCCCTCTTGCACTCATTGCTTGGTTTTTGCAGGTTCATCCATGGGCGAACCAAGCACTGGAGGTTTTCACACGCAACAAGATTGAACCTGATAATAACCCGATTACAAACCTATGAAAAATGATAAGAAACCAGGCTAAACCAGATCAGAACTGAAACTAACAAAAACCAAAAACTTTTTTAATGATTTAATTTTGTGTTGACTTAGTAATAGATCGGAATCAATTTAACTCGATTGAAACCGGATCGAACGGACCAATTAACACCCTTATGTAGAACCATCTCCCTCATGGGTAAATAGGTAATACTATGGATATCAGTGGCGTGAGCAATGATAGAAGTTAAGAAATATCAACCCAAAAAAAGGAGCAAATTACATGCACTTCTCGTGTTTGAATCAATCACAAACATCCCCTTTTGTTTCAACAATTACATCTGTACCCATGAAAGCTCACAGTCAAGGAAGACTACAGGATCAAAACAGATCTGTCTGAGAGTTTGAGGAAAGCCCACAATGAGCAACGTATCAAATTACAAGAAGCAAAATCTAAAATAGAGAAGCATTCCTAAGAATTAAATGCAAAAGTAGATGAAATCTCTTTGGCACGGCTAATGTATGATGATCTCAAATCCTCTTGGAAAGGAAATGAATCAGTTCTTTTGCATCTGAGATCGGCAAATGATAAACTTCAAGCTAATTCTGCAGAAGCGTTGCATAAGTTGGAAGGAGAGAACAGAGAACTATTATCTGCTTTAGATGAGGCCTACCACCACAAGCACTGTGATTATGAAAATGAAGATCTTCGTTTAGTTGAGTTTTGGGGGGGGGGGAATGATCTCCTCCAGTTCTCTGCCCGGCCAGTTGCCTAGTTCCTCTAATAGGGGGTGGTGGACCCCAGGTGGGTAAAGTGTTTGGGCAGGGGTAGGGTGGTCATTCTAGTTCCCCCTTGTTAGAGGAACTGGGGAATTAGGCAGGGTAGGGAACTGGAGGTGATAATGATTCGATTTTTGGGGGTTACTTTTGTTTCTATCAGTCTCAGACCCGAAGCTTTAACATTAAATGGGATTGTTTTAATTGAGGCTTTAACATTAAATGGGGTTGTTATAATTTGGGGCGGATGGTGTTGCAGGAAGAAAACGAAGGGTCGTTTGGTAAGTTTACCATGGAAGGCGGTGGAGGACAAGGAGAGATATTTAGGGAAGAAGGGGGTGGGTGAGGTTGCAGGAGGAGGAAGAAGAAGAAAATTTGGGGATTTTAGGTTTGAAAATGTAAAAGGGTATAAATGGTATTTCTATTTTATTATTTTAGTTCAAGATATAATAAGGGTAAAAATATCTTTTTAAATTTTAAAATTAACATTTTACTAACATCGTCAGCCTTGGTTAAGGGTGTCAAACGGTGCGGTTTCGGTTTGGTGTACATTTTGCAAGGTTGAAATCAAAACCGCACCGGATAAGAATCACCTAAAATCAGAATCGTTTTAACGTGATGCGGTTTAAGCGGTTTCTATTCTGTTTTTGTTATCCAGTTTACATGCGGTTTGTAATACCGGTTTCACTTTTGTATCCTTTAATTTTATTTTTCATATCCTTGTTATGCTGGATAAATTATATTGTTTCATACGCATCTAACTCTAGGCAAAGTTCATTTACACATGCTAGTTGCAATGATAATTTTAAGTAATTACTTAAGACCGCAAAGTACCACAAGGGAAACCAACCTGAGGACATCACCAATCCATACCTCACTCAATTCATTAATAAAGTCCGCCAAGACATGCTCGTACTAAAACCTTCTGTCCCTTCATGAATTTAGCACTCAAAGTGAAATTAAAAAAAATTTCAATAAGGAGTTATAATATTTTAGAGTGTTTAATCCCATTCTTAAACAAATAAGAATATTCTTGATCTCAGTTTCCTATCCGGTTTCTATTCGATTAATCGACGGTTTTTCGATTTTGAGTCGAATCGAACCAATAATAGAACCTATGTAATCAAAATCGTCTCGTTTTTATACGATGTGGTTCGATTCGATCATAAATGATCGGTTCTGATTCTGACAAATGGTTTCAGTTCCATTTTAACACCCTTAGCCTTCATGTACGGATGCAATTGTCAAAACAACGAGAGATGTTCTATAATTGATCCAAACACGAAGGGTGCATGAAATTTGCTCAAATAATAATAGAGGGTGAGAAGACGTAAGGATACCAAGGAAAGAGAAGGAAAAGTCCAGAAGAATTGTGAAAACGTGAAGAAAAGGTAAGAAATTAACCTATCTTAAGGGGATTAAGGAGGGAAAAGTGTTATTTGTCATTTTAAAAAACTAATTCCATCAAACATCATCACAATTAATCGTCAGTCACCCTTGCAAACATTTCCACAAACATCATGGCAATCGTCATTATCTGCTTTAGATGAGGCCTACCACCACAAGCACTACAATTAGGGCTGCAATAGGGTCGGGTTGGGCCGGGCTTTATAGAACCCTAGCCCAACCCTAAGTCCCCTTAGCTGGGCCCAGGCCCTACCCGACCCTGACCCGCCCTTAGGGTCGGGTCGGGCCGACCCTGATTGGCCCTGATCATGGGGAGGGGGAAAGAAATGCATGGGCTGGAATGGGTTGGGAAGAACATTATTAATTTTACATAAAATAACAATATAATAATTATATTATAACACTTATTGTCTTCATATATAATATATTATATAAAGAAATGTGGGTGAAATTTAAAGTTTATAATGTATAAATTTTGTCAATTTATATTTTATAGTATAACTTAAATCAGGGTCGGACCAGGCCGGGCCAAGCTTAGCTCGAGGCCTCAACCCTAACCCGACCCTAACTCAGGGCCAGAAATTTCTAGCCCTGACCCGCCCTCAGGGCCAAATATCTCAGCCCAAACCCTGTTCGGGCTCAGGGCGGGCGAGGGCGGGTTCGGGCAACAGGGCCAAACTTGCACTCCTAACTACAATTACGAAAACGAAGATCTTTGTTTAGTTGAGTTTTTTGGGGAAAATTATCTCCTCTAGTTTTTTGTCCGGCCCAGTTCCCTAGTTCTTCTAATAGGGGGTGCTGGACCTCACCCGGGCAGAGTGTTTGAGCAGGGGTAGGGTGGTCATTCCAGTCCCCCTTTGTTAGAGGAATTGGGGAATTGGGCTGGGCAGGGAACAGTTTGTAACTCTATATGGTCTTCTTTTTGAGTGCTCCCCAAACATCACCTTACATGCGCTCACTAATGCCGACTGAGCTGGTAATTATGATGATCGGAATTCAATGAGTGGCTATGCTATTTTCCTAGGTCTTAACCTTATTTCTTGGAATTCGCACAAACAGAAACAGTAGCTAGGTCGTTTATTGAATCTGAATACAAACCCCTAACTTATGCAATGGCTGAGTTAAATCCTTATTCTTTGAGCTTGCATGGTCTTCACCTTCCTACTCCACCTATTCTGCGGTGTGATAATATTGGAGCGACCTACTAATCTGCAAACCCTATTTTCCATGCTCGTATGAAACACGTCAAGATCGACTTCCATTTTGTTCGTGATTGGGTTGCTAAGCGCCAAGTCCGCCAACTATCTGTCCAATTTATCTCCACTGTAAATTTGATTCTTGATATTCTCACCATGCCTCTCCCTACCGTACGATTTCAGTTTATGTGAGACAAGTTGAAGATGCCTTCTGTCTCTCCAACTTAGGGGTATATGGAACAAACAAGGGGTAAAGTAGTCAAAAATATTTTTAAAAGAAAAACAAGGGTAAACTTGTCCAATACGACCAATCTATGTTGATACCATCATATTAGTTTAGAAAGTGACTGACACCCGATCTGATATTGTGCACTAAAACTATGGTCTTATCCTGATTCTACTTGGTCTGGATTGGGTTCACAAAGATTCTAGTCTAGGATATGAACATCGTTGCAGGTGGTGGGTTGGAGGATGGTGGGAGGAGATAAATCCGAGAGCAAAGAGGAGAGAGCGAGAAATAAGGGTATCATGGCTATCTTACTTCGATGAAATTTTGTGTTTTGTTTAGACTAAAGATTTCATACACGGTTGTGCAAGTATACACAGACGTGTCCCCTCTCACATGGAGTTGAAAAAGTCATAAACCCTACACCCCTATTTAAAGCATCAAAACTCCCACCCTCTCACATGCACAGCTTACACAGCCATGTATTTATATTATTGGTGTTACTAGATTGGGGAAAATTTGATGTACTCAAGTATATGTATAAGGCTGCCTTTACTTCTTCCCCTCCCTCTAGTATCTCCATTATTGTGATTGATATCTTACCTCTAAAGTAGGGCTGTAAATGGATCGGATTTGGCTCGAATAGTGCTATATCAGCATCCGCATCCGATTAGTTTTCGGATAGTGCTAAATGGATACGAACACAGATATTTTATCCGTTTACATGTAAATATAGCTTTTCAGATAGTTACAGCCTATCCGTATCTGCATCCATTTAGCTTTCGGATGGATTCAGATAGTGCTAAACAGATACGGATACAAAAACAGATTTCGGCTATTCATTTACACCCCTACTCTAAAGGCTACTTTTATTTTGTGTAATTTTGTGCATGTTGGCCCATGCTATTTCTAAGTGGGTCTCTTCTTTCCCCATCCTGGGTTTTCAGAGTCTTCTTTTTTGGAGGACCTTTTGAATATTGTAAAGCAGTTTTTACCGGTTGATATAGAATATATTATCCCCTCTTGTGGGGCTTTGTACCCAAAAGAAAAATGTCCCATTAATCAAACATAAAAACATGAACCATTATCATATATATATATATATATATATATATATATATATATATATAGGTGAAAAACATCTTTATTGTAAAGAAGGGCAAGAAGAACCCAAAGCATTCAGGTTACAAAGGTCTAGAAGCCAAGGAGAGGAAGATGGCCAAACTGTCTTACTTGCCACAGACAGGGCCTTCTGAGCTAGAGTATGTGCGACAGAGTTTGCATCTCCAGAAATGTGACAAAAAGAATAACATGGCAGCTGGGTAGCCTTAGTTCGAATGTTAGCCAATACACCAACCAGCATAGTCGGAGGGCGATGATCAGGTCCCGAGAGAAAGGCAATGAGGTCCAGATTATCCGATTCAAAGATGAATTATGAGGCTGTGGAATCCATGGCGGCAATGACCCCTTCAAGGATAGCAAGAGCTTCACCTAGTGATGCCTCATGGAAGGTTGAAGGGATAGAGATTGCTAAGAGAGGTGTCCCATGATGATCTTGAATCATAAGGCCCAAACCACTTGAGGAGGACTCTGCAGGGAGGGCAGCGTCACAGTTGATTGTTAATCCACCAGGTGGTGGGGGATTCCACTTGCAAAGGCATTGCTGAGGTGAAGTAGTGCCCGTGGAAACAGTGCCTTGATCTCTAACATCCGTGGTTGTAAATTCCAAAAAAGCTCTGCGGGTGTTGGAGAACACCTCAATGGGTGTTCAGGTCTCTTATTGAAAACTAGTTCATTCCTTGCGAGCCAGAGAGACCAGTAGAGGAATGAGAAGTAGCAAAGAAACTCCCGGCTTTCCTTCTTACTAGAGAAATTTAACTGCTCCCATTTTTGAAGAATTCCATCCAGTGGAGGCGAGCAATCCGGTGAAACGATGAATGAGAGATCACTCCCAAACCACACGGCCTTTACGAAGGGGCACTCAAAGAGAAAGTGATTGCAGGATTCGACCGGAATCCCACATCTACTGCAGGTGGGATCTATAAGGGTATTTATGTAATATCCCTTCATATGTTCTAATATAATCCTACTTGTGTTAATGCCCAGGCTGTGAGGGGCAATCTAATAATTAGCCCATCTGACCTAAAACCTAGTTTCCCTATATATACTAGCTGGAGGCAGCAGTCTAGGTATTCCAAACTAGATACTCAGGGTGTAATGCTTTAAGCAACCTTGTGCTTAGACCCTAAACCCTAACAATCTTAAAGCATTAGTATTTTCGTTTCTCTACGATCAAGATCGGCTTTGGATTTTTGGATTTTCGGATTCACGTTCGGCTTCGAAATTCACAAATCTGGTTTTGAGAGATCGTACTTCACGGTTCTGGATTTATTAGCGTTTATCATTCATGGTAGTGCGTTATCCTATCGGCTTTAAAGCTCTCCAATTACTTACTGTTTTGATCAAAGGAAACCACAAAGTACGTTTGCAGAAGCTGTCAGGAGGCCTTTTGTCAAGAGCTCTTCAAATTACGCTTCGATTTTTTGCATCTTTTCAGTGCTTTCATTGTTAGATAGCAAGAGATAAAAATGGTGAACGCATTAATTGCTTTCAAAGGCATTAATTGCTTTCAATTGAAAGGGCTTTGTCACAAGATTCGTTTCTCTTGATTTTATTAAAAAAAAAAAAAAAATCAAAAGAAGAAGTGATTTGACCTTTGGCAGAATCTTTCTTCAAAGTTATTATTTGATTAGAGAAAGTCAAAAGTTGTTTTGTGTGGTGATTCTCAAGGCTGTTTGATTCGTTGGATTTGAAAAAAAAAAAAGGAAAGATCCGTACAAACTCTCCTTTCATTCTATTGGTTTCGGTTACCTGTCCGTGACCAGCAACCATCATCAGCTGCCAACGATCGCATCGGCAGCCAGTGTTAGCAGTTAGCGATCTGCGCCAACAAGCACCAACGTGCACATCATAAGTGTCGATGCCGCTGCACCACCACTTTCTTTTCCTCTGTCGTCTAAATCCAGGGTTCTTCATATCAGGTGTGATTGTTCCTTGAAGTATATATTTTTATTTAAATTTTTACTTGGGCATATAAACAAATCATTTAACAATGGAGAAACACGCTGTTTCAATTGAGATGATCAAATTGGAAAGCTTTAGTGGCTCTGAGTTCAGTTCTTGGAAAAGGAGGACTCAGTTTGGACTGAAGTACCTTAATATTTTCTACACTGTAGTAAATACTTTTTCTGATTGTATGGACCTAACTGAAGCCCAATGGATAAGTGATGAGGATTTTTGCAAAGACTACCTATTGAACTGCCTGTCAGATAGACTGGCAGAGACCTATAGTAAATATGAGTCTGCATAAGAGATTTGGAAAAACCTAGAAGTCCAATTCAAAAAGGAGGAGGACCTATCAAAAACTCATTTGGTTGAACAGTTTATGGACTTCAAGTTTCAAGAAAATAAGGAGATACTTCCACAAGTAACAGACTTTGAGAACTTGAGAACAAAATTGAACCAAGAAAACATCCCCGTTGTTAATGCATTCTTAGTGGGTGCAATTATCTTTAAGTTATCATCTACCTGATATTCCTTTAAAACTGAGATGCATAGAAAGAAAACACAAGTGGGGCTGGATGATCTCAAATGGTTCATTAGAATCGAAGATGAGAACAGAGCCAGGAATAACTTGGAGATGGTGAAACAACAACAGGCATCTGCCAATTTGGTTTCACAATCCAAGAAATATCCTAGGCAGTCAAAGCCACCTAAGAAAGAACCCCAACAGTTGGAGGCCAAAAAGACTAATTTTAAAAAGAGGGGCAAGTGTCGCAACTGTGGAAAGTGGGGTCACTATGCATCTGAGTGTAGGGGTCCTAAGAAAGGGAACACTGACATACTACAGAAGGATGTTCACATGTTGGTGGACAAGACTGAGCCTACTAATTTTGTTGCCATGGTTGGCAAGGGTAAGGGGTTGGCCAATACATCTTCAGATTGGTGGTTAGACTCTGGAGTAACTTGTTATGCTTGCAATAGCAAGGACCTGCTCACTGATGTTGTTCAAGTAGCAGAGACTGTCACTATTGCAAATGGAGACGTCGTGGAAGTGGCTCAACAAGGGACAGTGAACCTGGTTCTATCATCAGGTAAAATATTAACTTTGAAAAATGTTAAAATCTTTCCTGGTTTTAATTTTCATTGGAATTTTGCTTGATGCTGGCATGTCTATTACTTTTAGTAGTGGTAGAGTACCATTGTCTGTTAACTCTTTTTATTTTGAATGTACTTATAATTTGAATGGTATGTTTAGGTTGAGTTTAGCTAATGAGACAATAAATCAGGTTAACCATAATTCACTTGATCCCAAAATACTACATTGTAGGTTAGGACATGTGAACTATAGGAAAATGCTCAAACTAGCTCAAACTCATAATTTACCATTAGACACTTCAATTAGACTTAACAGATGTGAAGTGTGTGCTCAAACCAAAATAACTAGAAAACCTTTCAAACCGATTTCTAGGAGCACTCAACTTCTTGAACTTATACATTCTGATATTTGTGACTTTAAAAGCTACACAACCAGAGGAGGTCAGAAATAGTTGATAACATTTATAGACGATTTTTCTAGATATTGTCATTTATACCCGTTAAAATCTAAAGATGAAGTATTTGAAAATTTCAAAATTTTCAAGAATAGGATAGAAAATTAGTTGAACTTGAAAACTAAAAGATTTAGAAGTGATAGGGGAGGAGAATGCAAATTGATAGAGTTCAAGAAATTCTGTGTCTTTGCAGGCATAATCCTTGAAACTACTGCTCCTTACTCACCTCAATCAAATGACATAGCTGAAAGAAAAAACATGACGTTAACAGCCTTGTATTCCAAACTAGATATTCAGGGTGTAATGCTTTAAGCAACCTTGTACTTAAACCCTAAACCCTAACAGAATCGACAGGAATGTTACGCTTCAGTAGATTCTCGCCGGTTGCAAGAGCTTGGGCACAGAACTTCCATAAGAAGGTCCTAATCTTTGGAAGAGTGATTATCATATATATGATAGTGACAATATTACATCATGATCTTATAAAGACTAGCTAGTTCAAAATCTTCATTAAACAACCCAAACAATAAAACTAAGGCCAAAGTATTATAGATATGACCCACAAATAACTACTCTCCACCCCTCGCCTCAATCCTCACAGGGAAACCACCTTTCATTTTGGCAGTTAAATAAGAGATAAAAACCGGTTCAAAACCATTCTCCGCCGGCACCACCCGATACTGTCTCAGAACTCCGGCCACCACCCTCTTCATCTGCAAGAATGCCATTTCCTTCCCTAAACAAATCCTTGGCCCTGCTTGAAAGACTGCATATGTGTATGAATCCCTTCCCACAAACCTCCATTTTCCGGTAATCTCCACTTTGTCCAACCACCGCTCTGGGCGGAATTCCGCCCAATCTTTGCCCCACAATGACTCCATCCTTCCCATCGCATAGGGATGATATGAGACTTGCATTCCTTTCTTCACTACAGACCCATCTGGCAACACATCATCACTTGCTGCTTCCTTACCATCGGAAGGGACTGGCGGGTAAAGCCTCATGCTCTCGCAGAGAGCAGCATGGGTGTATACCATGTCCTTCACCTCATCGAAATGATCAACCCCTTCTGGTTTCTCCTTTATTATCTCCTTCAAAATCTCATTTTCTATACGAGGATTCCTGAAAATTAACCAGAAGAACCATGTCAATGCTGCCGATGTAGTATCACGACCAGCTAAGATAAAGCTTATGACCATGTCTGTAACGAAACTCTCATCTAAATGGCCGGAATTCAAGATTCTTGAGAGGAGATCCTCTGTTTCTATTGAAGATTTCTCTTCTAGTTCTCGTTTCTTTTCTCTTACAATACTCCTTGCGAATTCACGAACTTTTGACGTTGCTATTCGCAACTGCTTCTCAGACCCAATATCAAATGCCCTTTTCACCTTCCATATCCCTGGGAAAATTGCACCAAATCGCTTGCTGGTTAATAGTGTAGCTTCTTCAAATGCGACTGCAAATTCTGTTTCTGGTTGTGGGAATGAAGGGGAAAGATACTTAGGGTCGAACCCAAAAGCAATCTTGCAGATATTATCAAATGCGAATCTTTGAAGGATGTCTTGCAGATCAAGAACGGATTTTTGAGTGGTGGTGGTCAAGAGGAGAGGAAGGAGACGGTCAGAGAGCTCGTCTTCGACCACTGTCTCGACGAATTTCCGAAGGGATTTGGTATTGAATGCATGGCTGGAGATTTGTCTCTGAAACTTCCAGCTTTCACCATCGATGTTGAAGATGCCAGAACCAAGAAAATCAGAGAGGTTCTCTTGAGAGAAACAGCCTTTTGGGTAGAGGGAGAATTGGGTCTTAAGGATGTGTTGGACATTGAGGGGATTGGTAGTTATGAGTTGACGATGGCCGAGAGAACGTTCAAGGATGATGGTTCCATTTTCACTGTTGTGAAGAAGCTCTGTTACCCATTGATTGAATCGATCTCTATTGGCAGATATGGTGAGAGTTGAACCTAGTAAAGGATAGGATCTGGGTAGCTTAATTGCCGAAGATGAAGATGAGTTCTTGTGATTGGTTGCATAAGTGAAGCAAGTTTTGACAAAGAAGAAGAATGGAAGAATGAAAAGGAGAAGGTAAGGTAGAAGCTCAAGCTGTAACATGATGGATTTATGGATGGTTTGATATGAGAAAAATGTCTTGGCTGTGTTTTCTTCTGGCGTGTGATAGTGAATTTATAACAAAAAAAATCTTTGAAAAATGGCAGATGGAATCCTCTACCGCGCGCTGTCGTTCTGCACCCCACTGTGCAGACGCAGGGCGCAATGATCACCTTACTCTTACTCGGCCAAAACACTCAGGCAGGGGTAAAGTGGTCATTACATGCGGTTCTGTGTCTGCACCGCAGCACACCATAGAGGACCCAAATTGTGGAAGGAAATGGATTGGATTTTGATTGGTGTGCATTTGATCCTTGGAAGGGAAGTATCAATGTCTTTGAATACTAGTATTTCAGTTTGATTGTTTAACAAGTTTATTATATATAGAAGCTTCCTTTCAATCGAACTTAAGGAGTCAAAAAAGCCCTTGATCTGTACAATTAAGGGTGTCAAAGTTCAACCGAAATTGATCGGACCAACGGATGGACTGGTTCAACCCAAATTGAGCTTTTATCGGATTGTTTTTTTTTTATTTATTTTTGAAACTGCTATCTAAAGTGAAAATTCAAAACAAACAGGATAGCTCTCCTTGTTTACAAGAAGACATTACTGGACATTCCGCCAACAAACGCAGCTGCCAAACCTTTTTGCAAGGCAAAATCCAACTGGGCATTTACAAAATGGTTTGGATCGCTTGACATGGCGTTGGATATACCGCATGCTGGCCATGCCGCCAAAAGTGTCCATGGCGAAATTATGGATGGGGTTTTATGAACCCAGTAGATATCAAAACCAAATTGGATCAATCGAATTCGTCAATCCAAAACAAAAATTAGACCAACCCAATAAAACACTGAGATTGGAGCAGTAATAACCTGATAAGTAATCAAAACCAAAATAAAAATAAAAAAGAAAAGAAAAGATTTTTCTGGGAAAAGGGTTCTCCAAAGTTTGATCATTGTATTTTTATTTATTTTTTGAAGAGAGAAAAATAATAAGAAATTTCATTGGGCGTTAGGCGTAGGAAAAACCTCATATTCAGAGAGATTTTTTCTTTTTCTTATATATATACATTCATACTGAACCCGATAGTAACCCGATTACAAACCTATGAAAAATGATAAGAAATCAGGTTAAACTAGACCAGCACTGAAACAAACCAAAACCAAAAACTTTTTTAACATTTTTTTTTGGGATGAATGATTTAATTTTGTCCTTTAACATTAAATGTGATTGTTTTTATTTGGGGCGGATGGTGTTGCAAGAAGAAGAAGAAGAAGAAGACGAAGAAGGGTCGTTTGGTAGGTTTACCATGGATGGCGGTGGAGGACAAGATGAGATAATCAGGGAAGAAGGGGGTGAGTGAGGTTGCAGGAGGAGGAAGAAGAAGAAAATTTGGGGATTTTAGGTTTGAAGATGTAAAAAGGGTATAATGGGTATTTCCATTTTATTATTTTAGTTCAAGATATAATAAGGGTAAAAATATCTTTTTAAATTATAAAATTAACATTTTACTAACATCGTCAGGCTTCATTAAGGGTATCAAGCGGTGTGGTTTTGATTATACGGTGCGGTTCTGATTTGGTGCACATTTTGCAAGGTAGAAATCAAAATCGCATCGTATAAGAATCACCTAAAGTCAGAATCGTTTTAATGTCTTGCGGTTTTAGAGGTTTCTATTCGGTTTTTGTTATCCGGTTTACATGCGGTTTGTAATACCGGTTTGACTTTTGTATCCTTTAATTTTATTTTTCATATCCATGTTATGCAGGAGAAATTATATTGTTTCATACACATCTAACTCTAGACAAAGTTCACTTAGACATGCTAGTTGCAATGATACTTTTAAGTGATTACTTAACGCTGCAAAATACCAAAAGGAAAACCAAACTGAGGACATCACCGATCCATATTCCACTCAATTCATTAATAAAATCCACCAAGACATACTCGTACTAAAACCTTCTATCCTTTCATGAATTTGGCACTCAAAGTGAAATTCAAAAAAATCTTAATAAAGAGTCATAATATTTTAAAATGTTTAATCCCATTCTTAAACAAATAAGAATATTCTTAATCTTGATTTTTTATCCGATTTCTATTCAGTTAATTGACGTTTTTTTGATTTTGAATCGAATCGAACTGATAATAGAATCTATGAAATTCAAATCGTGTTGTTTTTATACAATACAGTACGATTTGATTCGATCATAAACGATCGATTCTGATTTTGACAAATGGTTTCGATTCTATTTTGACACCCTTAGCCTTCATGTGTATGGATGTAATTGTTAAAACAACAGGAGATGTTCTATAATTGGTCCAAACACGAGGGATACATGAAATTTGCTCAAAAAATAATAGAAGGTGAGAAGACGTGAAGGGAAAGAACAGGAAATTTTTTATACCAAGTAAAGGGAAAGAAAAGTCCAGAAGAATTGTGAAAACGTGAAAAAAAGGTAGGAAATTAACTGCTACAAGGACTTGACAATGGACTTTTAATTAAGGGGGGGAAAGTTTTATTTGTCATTTTAAAAAACTAATTTCATCAAACATCATCATAGTCGTCAGTCACCCTTGCAAACATTTCCACAAACATCATGGCAATCGTCATCTGCTCGCCAACCTTCATGGGCCCTGCCGCACGGCTGCCGTAGCAACCATTGGGTCCCTCTGCTGAATGTGAACACTGAACAGAGGCTTCTTTCTTCGTTTCTTTCGGTCAGATCGACATGAGTGAAGTAATGTTTCACCTTCGAAGCTAGGCACGTACCCTGCTGCTGCACGGCTGTCGTATCAATTATTGGGCTGTGAAGAGGCTTTTTTTTCTTCATTTAAATGTTATTGAAATATTAAGGATCAATAAGTTGGTTCAAAGAACACATAAAACAATCTCCCATAAGTCGGTTAATCTTTTGGGATTGGTGTGTAGTTCGTGTGATAATATTTTCATAAAAAAAAAAAAAAAAAAAGAACACATACAACAATCATTAATGTAGATTTAATCGAAATCATATTCGAACCATATCGCATTGATGAAGAATTTCACAATCGTTAGTTTTTTTATTTTTTCTTCTCTTATTTTTCCCAGTTTTCTCTCTTTGTCAGTTGTGTCTATTCTTTTTTCTATGTAAATTATGAATTAATTGCAACTAATGAATGTTGTTTTATTTGTAGGGACTAACCCTCAAATAGAATACAAGTAGACCTTTTCCACAATAAGGCTTAATTGTAATAAGATTTACTAATCTTTACATTATAAGACGATTAATTAAAGCCCACAATACCTATTAGGAGATCAGTATTGGGTTTCATCCAACCTAATTTACCAATCAACATTCATCCACTAATCCAACCCACACAATAATGGTACTAGCTCATACAGGAAATAACGTTACAGTCACCACTCATGATTCTCCATTGGTGTTTCATTTGGGTTTTATGTCTTTTGTCTATTAATTTGAAAATTCATTGCGATAAGTTATTTTAGTCAAATCGAAATGAGTGAAATAATGAAGGGAAAAGGAAAAGGAACGCTAACCGGTGTTGTGTGGGGGTGTGTACCTGTGCCCAGACACAACACCGGTTAGTGTTCTTTCTCCCAATAATGAAATTTCGTTGAAACAGTGTATTTTTGTTACGTGCATGGTATGCAATGTACAAATACAATAAAGGTAATTGTGATCAATTATTGTAATTAGTTATAAGAGAGAAAGAATGATAACCGGTGTTGTGCCTGTGTGTGTACCTATGCCCAAATATAACCCAATGCGAAAAGATTGATACTACCCCTTAAAAAGGCAGAAAGGACCAGGGGCAGCGTCGATCTTTTTGCACGGGCCTGTGTCTGGGCGCAGGTAAACGCCCAAGCACAAGTCCAATTAGCGTTCCATTTCCCTTGTTATAATTACTCCTTTTATTTAGTTATTGACGAGAGTTGGGTTAATTATTGAGAGTGGAAAGTGGTAGAAATTATCGTAACTAAGCAGGATTTGCAACGATTGTCAGTAATAGACAACCATATTAAATTGTATGAAACAATAGATAGCATATCTGATTTCGGATTGGGCTCGTTTACAGCCCAGGATTGAGCAGCCATCGTGCTGCGTACAACCCTGGGCTCACCACGTGGATACCTTCAAATCTAACAGTTGTGAATTATTGAATTCAAAATTAATAGAGAATCAGAGGAAAACCAAATCCGACCATAAAACTCTCCCGGTTTTGGTTCACTAACCAAACGCAACCTCCAACTCTTTCGAAAACCGGGAGGGTTTTTTGGCTGGTTTTGATTTTCCTGTGATTCTCTATTAATTTTGTATTTAATAATCTACAACAGTTAGATTTGAAGGTATCCACATGGCGAGTCCAGGGTTGTGTGTATCACGATGGCCGTAGGTGAGCCAAATCCAAAAATCTTTATTGAGAGAGGATCGACTTCCTCCAAATTAAGCAAACTATAAACTCCTTAAGTCCCTCTCTTCTTTTATCGTCTTTTGTCTTCTTCAAGATTGGTAAATGCGGCAATGATAAATTAATTTGACCGTCACAAGTTAGCCTTTCCAATGAAGGATGCAAAATTTTATTTTTCTTCTGAGACCCGAAGGATGCAACTTCCCTCACAAATGCTGCAAGTAAAAAAGGCTTTAATGGTGGTATTTACTGCCTTTAAATATCTAAAAATTGCTTCTATAGTTTTTATTGGCAGTTTTTTTTTCACACATGATTGCCTTTTCAACTAAAGATGCAATTTTTTCTTTTTATTTCAAAACCCGAAGGATGATTTACCCCAAAAAAAACCCCAAAGGATGCAATTCCGTTCAAAACCATTACAAAAAAACTAATTTGGCTCTTCTTCAGCTATAGCGGGAGCTGGAGGGTCCAATGTAACAAAAACAGGGAGTATGGTCATTTCACAGGGGGCCACTCTAAAAACAATTCTATCTCATTTAAATAAATTAAAATAGAACAGAAATACAGAAACCACCTAAATCCCACTGTATCAAATCTACCTAATCACAGACCTCAAAACCCATTTTAGTTGGGGACTTTGCATGGGTATGAGTAATGTATGATGGAGTACTTGAAGACTCTTCTTCTTAAATTCACTATTATTTTTTGGTAACATCTTAAATTCACTATTAATATATGGGTTTTGGTTAATGTTATGCATGTCTCGAATTCTTGTACCCATTTCGAAGAATGACCCTCTTTGACTTTTTTGGTGGAAACTCGAATGAAACTTTTTTCTGAGATCTGTGATGGTAGTGGAGGGCTTGGACTGGTTCGACCCAACCCGATCTAATGGAGGAGTATTTATATTCTTTACCCGCTTTGTTGTAAAGAGAGTGAGATTTGGGGTTTTTCGATTTAGGGTTTCTAAGAGAGAGGAGCAGCGCCGTTTTGGGTGTTCTTGAGAGATCTCCGTTGTAACTTTCTCCGATTTACATAGTGAAATAGCTTCGCCTTTGCCTGTGGACGTAGCACACCATACTGGTGTGTGAACCACGTTAAATCTTAGTGTCATCTTTCTCTGTTTTTGTTTTTATTCGTGTTTTGTTTGGTGTTTGTTCTAACAGTTAAATATCAACACCAGATGGTTCAACATCAAATTTATAAGCATCTTAAATAAACTTGCGTGGTTGTGAAAGGTGATAAACACAAGGCAAAAAATTCACTATGGAAATCACTTCCAAGGTGAGGAAACTGATCAGGGCCGCCATTGGTTTTTAAACAAAGTGTTTTGTGTTTCAAACTTCAAACTTGAAAGAGAAAGAGAAAGAGTTTTATTTAGCTTTTGCATGCATGCATGCATGTGAGATTGCGTGGAGTATTCCCAAGTTCAAGACCAACTTGATAGTACTTAATCTATAAAAATAATAGAATTAGTTAGCTAACATTTATGCCTAATTTCTGGTTCTAGTTTTTTTTTTATTATTATTATTTTGATAATTGGCAGAGAAATTCTTGTGTCTTAATTCCAAGAAAGGAAACAGGAAGAAGAACGAACCCAAAAAAGTTGTCTCCCCACCATAGATGTGACTGATCACTCTTGACTCCTCCCATGGTTTCAAATTCATCATAGATGTGAATTTGAAAACTCATTGCGGTAGTCTTTTAGACAGATTGAGATGAGTGAAATAACGAAATTTCATCAAACTAGTGTATTTTTTTTTTTATAATTGTTTTGATTGATTGTTTGGGTGGGCAAATGGTCATATTAGGCTCCGATACTTCAAAAAAACTTTCTTTTAATCTATAAAAAAGTATAAATTTACTTTCCAAATATAGCTAAGATCATTATTATTAGTATTATTTGGTATAACTGAATAGGTGGGTGAATAAACTTTTGGGCGAGGGTTCTCTCGATAAGTAGTACACGGAAGTGCATCAATGAGATGCAATAAAGTAGTTTCATACATGGAGGGCAAACAGGTCATTTCATGTGAGGAAGAGAGAGATTGACATAGAAATGTTAGTGTATCCTACTATTCCCTAAACTTTTTTTTTTTTAAATAAAAAATTTAAGGAAACAAACAAGCCTAACGATAGACTAAAGGCTATGAAAACTAAAGCTAAAAAAAAAAAAAAAAAAAAGGGGACTCAATCCTAAAACATATTGGCGATGGCAACATGCAAGCCACTCGCTCACCCAAGAGACATAATAAAATAAGGCTACGGGGGATCTGTGAGGCGCACCATGGGGGTCCTTATCCTATTCGATCGTCGGGAGATCTCAGCATATAAACCAGACTGATCAAGACCCACACGGGTCAAAAGAGCCTCCTCCTCTGGCGAAAAGGGAGATGAATTTTTTTGCAACCCCACTCCTAACTCCTTTTTAACCTGATGTTTTTCTACTGCCGCATCCATCACCTTAATACCATGATTTGCCTGCCAATAACTGGAGTTGCCATATGGAAACCACACGACCACCTCGGAGAGCAATCCTACGACCATCACGATTTTTTCGACCCAACACTTGAGACCACCCGCCTTGCACCTCCTCCTGATCAGATTGGAAAGCAATCCTTGATTGAGTGGCCACCTCATCATAATTAAAAATTGAATTATCAATCAAAGTTTGACTATTGATCAGATTCTCTATCAAAGCTTGAAAAGCAATCCTTGATGTGGTTAAGAATAATATGGTAAATATTGAAGGGGAGAAAGGCTTTGTTCCTCAGGAGATGAGAGAGAAGGGTTGTGAGCCGGCAAAGTGCTTTCCTCATGAAGTTACGACGGAAAAGTTTTCTGGTAACGATGAGGATAGGGACATTTGCAGTCCTAAACCCCCTTTTTTGGGTGATGGAGGAAGGGCCAGAAATTTGTCAAGTTTTGGTGATAAAGTGCCGGAACCCCAATTTTCCGACGTGGGTGCTGGCTTCCTTGGTGGTGGTACAAATTTGGAAAGATCTTCCCTTGGTGAGGAAGACATGAACCATGCCATGATTGTAGGGGAGGTTGCTAATTAAGCGTTGATTGCGCTCTCTACTTTGGAAAGTATCAATAATCAAACTTTGATTGAGAATTCAATTTTAAATTCTGATGAGGTAGTCTTTTCCCTGAACTTTTAAATAGCACTAAAAAACATTTAAAATGGATGAGTTTTGACTAGGGATGCATGTTTGGCCAAGCAAGCCCAAACCCGCCCTGTGCTAGGTAGGGCATATGCTAGGCTTTTCAGCTTGCAGACTGCGCTTAGGGACGGACTGAGCCTAGGTTGAGGCCTTGGGATGAGCCTAGCGCTATATATATAAATTAGGGAAAGATAACGCTACCCAAGCCTCTAGGGCCTACACATGTGCGGTGGCTAATGAGAGCATGCATGGTGACATCGTGGGGGGGGGTGGTATTTTTGCCTTTCCATGGGGGCGGGACGATCATTTTGCACGCCTATGAGTCTAGCTAGGCACAGGGGTTATTGGCCCAGTTAATTAGTGTTCTTGTACCAATAATCGATATAAGGGAGAGAGAACGGTACTTGGTCGCGGGACCCCTGTGCCACGGGGACCAATGGGAACACACACCCAAGCATCCAATATGGGGGGCAGGGTGGTCATTTCGCCACCCATGTGTCTAGACATAAGGGGCGTGACCAAGCAGCCTTCTGTTTTCCTAATATATAATTATAGAAACTAATATCATACATTCGGTCAAAAAACAAGGTTAAGTCGACCTAACCTAGCCCTAAAATGACCAAAATAGGGGGGCTATCTGTCACGCCCCTATTCCGATAAGGAATATAATATCATATAAAGGGTGACTAGGACGACGCGTGTCATCCTACTAAACCGCCCGGATCACCGACACGTGTCCCAACGCATCATAACCAATATTAACACAATATAATATTAGAATGCGTAAAAGAGGAATATTACATTCCAAGGATCAGTAGTATTGCGGAAGCGTATAAATCGAATAGTTACAAGATGTTCAAAGGCTAGATGATAAATACAGTAATTAGTTACATTTCCAATGACCATCTAATAACTATCAAAAATGGTATAATAGTAAGTATTTCAACATAGGCCTTAGCCTCAAAAGTAAATCAAAAAGGGATCGAGTCCCGAATATCCTCACGGCCTGTAGGTACAATCATCGCAAGGACACCCGTCGCCATGTTCCTCAAACACGGCCTCCGGTTCCTCCTCACCAATCTCATCGTACCCGAGGGCTGCACTCCAAGTCCCGCGAGATATCCGTCCACCGCATCATAATCTAAAAGTGTGCGCACGAGGGGGTTAGCTCCACCGAGCCAGTGAGGGGATGGGGATGCACAAACACGCAATTCACATAGTCCAATGATGCATGCACATGTTAAGTCCATTTTTCCACCTAACAAACAACTAAGTCAATGGCATATGCTATCATGTGACAACTCGGGAGACACTCGGGTCACTTAACTTATCGCCACAATGAAACCTCAATTGTCACGTGGGACCTACGCCGATCGAAGCCTCCAAGACCACTCAAGTCGACCCCGATAACCAATACTACCATGATCGGCCTCTCCCACCTCCACGTAATCCGGTGTCTGATTACCCAACACCTAAACCCCTGTTGGTAAGGGTCGTAGCATAAGGGTGTGAAATCCTAGCCACAATATACTACATGCAAGTCCTATCGTCCCGAGAGGTAATCCGGCGCATCAACTTTTCATCCGGTTTAGTGCCCTTACAAGACGTACGGCGCATACGCTTCAACATGACATTCAACATAATTTCTTCATAAATGTATATAGTGTTCGGTTCCAAGCACCGGTACCCACCAAAGACCGAGACCCATCAAGGTACAACATTACCAATCAACATTATAACAAATAGATATAAAATTATGCAATATGCGAAACATGCTTATTAATTATAATGAGTACATAATATATAGTGCAATAATAATAACAAGCCCAAACAACCAAACCCACTCACAACGTATACGCCAAGCACCAAGATTATCAGTTGTCGCCTCGATCAAGCAATAAGCCACAAAAATGAATATATTAACCTATACAAAGAGTGAAATAAGGTTAAACGAGCGAAGGGAAAGGATCCCCAAAAGGTCTCCCATAATCACTTAAGTATAAGGTTTCAGAAACAAAGTGGTTGCAGGAGTGGTTTCATGCCCAAATTCTGCAACCACATGTAAATCCTAGGAAACCGAGGGTTCGGGACAGCTTTAGTCAAGGTCGGATGCAGATGTGGTTTCTAAAATCTGAAACCGAGTGTAAATCCGAGCTTTCACAGGGGCTCGGGACAATTTTAGTCAAGGTCGGATGCGGATGTGGTTTTGTAAAACCAAACCGAGTGTAAATCCGACCTTCACAGGGGCTCGTGACAATTTTGGTCAAGGTCGGATGCGGATGTGGTTTCGTAAAACTGAAACCGAGTGTAAATCCGACCTTCAAAGGGGCCTTCACGGAAGGTAATTTGTGGTGGTTTCTTGCAGGTCAACCCACATGTAAACCCTCACACCTTCAGTCCAAAATCCGAAGGATTCCCTCCAAGGACCCCATTTCAAGTGGTTTTAAAGCACAAGGACTTCTAGGAAACTCCATCCTAAGCTCATTAGGGTCCAACCTTAAATCTCTCAAATGGCAATGAGAACCCTTACATTAGAGCTCATAATGGGGTGAAATAACTCCACCATAGCTTGGCTTTAATGCTCCATCGACTCCCTAGGTTCCAAGAGAGATCTAGGTCAATCTCTCCTATTACCCAACCCCTTTTAAAATCCAAAATAGAAGAAGGTAGAAGGTTCAATAGCTTACCTACCCCCAAGATGAGAGAGCTCCACGATTTATGGCCCAAGAGATGGGGTCTCCACCTTCCTCCAAGCCTCTTCACCTTCCTCTTCCTCTTTCTCTCCTCTTTCTCTCCTCTTTCTCTCCTCCACGATTTAGGGTAGAAGAGAATGATGAAGGAGAAGTAATGTTCTCTCTCTCCCTCATGGACTCATTTATAATAAATGGGTATTTGGGTACCTCTAGACAAATGGGTCATGAGGCCTAATGGGTCAACCCATTAGTCCTATGTGGGTAAGTGGATGGAATAACCCATCATTGGGTCAATAGGTTAAATGGGTCTGCCCACAACTTTAATTAGGGAAAAGCCCATTCTTAGATGGGTTCATATGAAATGGGTATAAGTCCCCAATGTACTTCCTAAAGGTACGTGGGACCCGAACTTAAATTATTCCCTTCTCTCATGAAATAGCTCGAGCGGTTCAAGCCCGGACCCGCACTTCGAGGTTACCAAGGGAAGAATAATTAATAAGTCTTGAGGCTAGAACTTACTTTTCCCCTGTCATGGTTTATTACCCATGACCCGAACAATTTCGCCACGGCAATGCTAAGCTCATCACCGAACGAATTATCCAACGAGGTGACGGTCCGGGATGCTCTCTCCCGAACTCCTCGCTTCCCGGGCTGGTACTTGGAGGGTAGTCGACGAAGTCGCCACAACGAACTTTCCCCATCGGCGGTTGAGGAATCTTTCCTCCACAGGCAAACCGTCTTGGGTCAACGATTTTGTAGCTAGGTTTGACCATCATGGAGAACAGTCACCAAAGATACATGGCAGCGGTATCTACACGTCACGAGAAGAAATGTTATTTAATTATATCCCGGATCGGTATAACATCCCCCCACCTTATAAGAAATTTCGTCCTCGAAATTTGACGACCTTGTAGATAGGCAAGAAAAGGGTATTTCGCCCGCATCTCTACCTATGCCTCCCAAGAAGCTTCCTCTTCCTGATGGTTGCACCATTTTATCTTCACATAATGAATGGGCCGTTGCGAAGATGAACAACCTTGTCATTCCAAAATCTTTTCAGGACTCTTTATAGGACATGTCGGCCGCAAGTTCCGTGGTTCATACGTCAATACATGGCTTGGATCATGGGCATACTTCCTCAACATGGACACGTGGAAGACGTCAGTGCACACCTTCTAAAGATGGAGGGAGTGCTAACCGATATGCCACCGGTCTAATCCGTGCAAGGATCTCAAAAGGCCCTATAAATCTCGGACTCGCTTGCCCTTCTTGTCAAACGCATCACCCCTTTGGAGGGTGATACCTTAAGGAACACTTTATCGTCAATAGTGAACTCAAGGTCTTTCCGCCTCAAGTCTCGCATAACCCTTCTCGCCGGATCGAGCCGCCTTGATCCGGTCACGAATCAAGTCCACCTTCTCGCATGTTGCCCGAATCAACTCGGGTCCAAGAATACGCCGTTCACCTACTTCGTCCCAATATAACGGTGTCCGACACTTCTTCCCATACTCGAGCCTCAAACGGTGCCATGCCTATAGTAGCCTGGTAATCTGTTATTGTAAGCAAACTCAATAAGTGAGAGATGCTCGTCCCACCGCCCCGCATATCAATGGCACAAGCTCGGAGCATATCTTCCAATGTCTCGAATAGTCCTCTCCGATTGTCCGTCGGTTTGAGGGTGGAAGGTCAATCTGAAAACTCAACAAGTGTACCCATTGCCTTCTCGAAAACCACCCCGTAACTTAGATGTAAATCCGGGATCCCGATCGGAGATGATGCCGACAGAACTCCGTGTAGACGAACTACATTATCAATGTACAAGCGAGCCACCTTGTCCATCGAATAGGTAATCTTCATGGGGATGAAGTGAGCCGTCTTTGTCAATCACAACGACAACCCATATGGTATCGACACCTCTAGGCGTGCGGGGCAACCCGGTGACAAAATCCATGGTAACATGCTCCCACTTCCACTGGAACAGTAATGACCGTAAGAGGCCATGAGGTCGGCCGTCCGCCTTCACCGCCGACAAGTAAGACATTTTGCCACATACTCAGCCACATCCCTCTTCATTCCACTCCACCGAATAATTCCTTCGATCTCTATACATCGTCGTACTACCTGGATGAATAGAATAGGGAGAGTCATGGGCCTCGCTAACACTTCCTTCCTCAACCGAGGGTTACTAGGAACACATAGCCGTTGTCCGAACATGAGAACACCACTGCTAAAGTAAAATCCAGCCCGGCTGCGTGTCCCCTTGATAGCCTCAATAACCTTTTGAATCTCCTCATCGAAGCCTGGGGCTGATTGAATTCGCCCTACCAAAGGTGTGGATTGTACTGATAAAGCTGATAGAGATAAGGTAACACCATCAACCAAGTAATTCCAGTCCATCCTTCTAGCTTCCTCAATGAGTTTCTCACTGGCCGCTAGTGATGCCAGTGATAAGGACCGAGATTTCCGGCTCGGCGCATTCGCTACAACATTTGCCTTGCCTGGGTGGTAATGGATAGTACAATCATAATCTTTCAACAACTCCAACCACCGCCGCTGCCTCATATTGAGCTCCTTTTGTGTAAAGAAGTATTTGAGGCTCTTGTGATCACCTGTATATTTCGCTCTTCTCACCATATAAATAATGTCTCCATCTTCGTGAGCGAAAACCACGCGCAAGCTCCAAATCATGGGTCGGGTAATTCTTCTCATAGTCCTTCAATTGTCGAGAAGCATAGGCTACTACCTTCCCATCTTGCATTAGAACACAACCCAAGCCCAATTTAGATGCATCACTGTAGACTACCATCCTCCAGCACCATTAGGAATGGTAAGTACTGGAGCGGAAACCACCTCTGCTTGAGCTCTTGGAAGCTCTTTTCACACGACTATCGACCACTCGAACTTTACTCCCTTTCGGTCGATCGTGTCATAGGAGCGGAGAGCCTTGAGAAGTTCTCAATAAATCTCCCGCAATAGCCAGCCTAGTCCCAGAAACTACGAATGTCTCGCCACATTCTTGGGTATCTCCCGTCAACTCGCCTTCACCTTGCCGGGTCAACCTCTATACCCTTACCAAAACAAGGTGTCCCAAATGCCACCTTGTAGCCAAAACTCACACTTACCTAATTTGGCGTAAACGCTTCTCCCTTAGGAATTGCAATACTAGGCGGAGATGGTCTCGCATGCTCCTCCTCGCTCTTGGAATAGACCAAGATGTCATCAATGAAGACAATGACATACTTGTCTAGAACATCGTGGAACACCCGGTTCATCAACTCCATAAAAGCGGCCGGGCATTGGTCAGCCGAAGGACATGACCAAGAACTCATAATGACCATAGCGAGATCTCAATGCCGTCTTCTGATATCACCATTTCTGATCTTCAACTCGATGGTACCCGACCGGAGATCAATTTTCGAGAACACCTTAGCACCCGTAGTTGATCGAATAGGTCATCGATCCTAGGCAAAGGATACCGGTTCTTGATTGTCAATTTGTTGAGCTCACGGTAGTCAATGTACGACGCATACTACCGTCCTTCTTTTTCACAAACAACACAGTGCTCCCCAAGGAGATACACTAGGTCTAATGAAACCCTTCTTCAACAGGTCATTCAACCGCTCTTGTAGCTCCTTTAGCTCGTTGGGGCCATCCTGTAAGGTGCCTTGATATCGGGCTGCACCAGAATCGAGTCTATCATGAACTCGCCTCGCGATCCGTGGCAACCGCTTTAGATCCTCGGGAAAGACATCCGGAAAGTCTTTCACCACGACAACTCTTCCAAAGGCTCGCCTTTGGCTTGATGTCTATCACGGATGCTAGATAACACCGACATCCCTCTCGCCAACAACTCCGTACTTGGAGGGCGAGATGATAACCTTCTTGGGTCTCTCCCGCCTAGTACCCATAAACACAAACTCTTCACCTTCACCGGTTTGAATAGAACCTTCCTCTCTCGAATGCATTAGGATCGGCTTTGTGAGTTGATAGCCAATCCATTCCCAAAATCACATCAAAGTCTTTCATATCCAGCAGTACTAAGCTTGCTTCGAGTCCGTGACCACCCACACATACCGGCAAGGATCATAAACCGAGTTAAGTTCAACCTTGCTACCCGTTGGTGTCTGACTATCAATTTCTCGGGCCATTAGCTTTGGTTCAATGGACATCTTCTTAGCGAAACTAGGGGACACAAAAGAGTGTGATGCCCCGAATCAAATAAAGCATAAGCGTGCCGAGAGCAAACAAGAACGACACCGACAAGCAACGGATAACCAATTATAGAAATAAAAGCTATTAATATGCACATCTTAAGAGTAGAGTGCATTACCCGTAATAACACCGGATCGGCCGGCCTCTTCATTTGTCACGAATACACCCGACCTTGAGATCTATGGGCCGGAGCAGAAGAAGAGAATGCACAATCGCCTTGGCTTGGGGTGCCTTTTGTGTAGCCGCACTGGAGGACCTATCATCCGAGGATGAGGACAGCTCGAACCATATGCCCGACTCCTTGCAATTGTAACATATAAGAGTCTCGGGAACCATAGTGAGGAGTTGATGTAGGCCTCGGGCGCTTGCACCGCATCTCGACCTCCGGGATGGACCGGAAAAGTAGTAGTGTAGGATCCTCTCTTTTGGAATTTTGTTGATCCCCTAGGTTCGTGAGAGGTCATGGGTCTTTACCAGCCCAATGGCCCTGTAATTCTCTCTCTCTGCTGGTCCTCAATCACCTTAGCGGCTTGGACCGTCTCAAAGATAAGTAGGGTACTTGTGTAGCACCACGTAAGTACAAATGCTAGGTCTAAGCCCCTTTTCAAACTTCCTAGCCTTCACATTCTCGCCTTCATGTGTACCGGGCGAAGTAAAACAGCTTCCTCAAAAGCTTGCTTTGGTACTCAAGGACCGATTTGGATCCTGAAAGAAGCTCATAAACTCGGACTCCTTCCTATCACTAAGTTTTGAGGGAAGAAATTTTTGAAGAAGACTTCCTTGAATTGAGCCCAAGTTGCCTCTGGGTGAGTTGCCCAAAATGGTCTTTAGAGGAGAGCCACCACGCACGAATCACCCCTGAGGCGGTAGGTAGCACACCGGATCTTGTCCGTGTCATTGCATCGTATCACTTCAAAGGTCCTCTCAAGATCCCTTATAAATGTTGCCGGGAAAAAGGAATCATGGGCCATCTTGTAGAAGGTTGAGGACGATGTTTCAAATCTTTCCGATAGCCTAGCAAGATCCACCCAAGCCGAGCCACCGCTTGGATCGAGGAGCCACCGAAGTGGGAGGTAGAGTAGGTGCTGGCACCTCTTGTGTCAAAGGAATTCGGCAGAGCTTGAGCCGAGGAACACTAGGTACAGCAACCCACAAAAGGGTGGGGAGGATTGACTTGCACAGAGGAGGCACTGGGCCGCTTTCCCTAACAAAGGCTTGGAACATAGCAATCATGTTTTGCATAAATTGGCGTCGTGCTCTTGTTGCGCTCCCTATGCTCGTTCCCATGGATTGCAACCTATTGCTCAACAACGCGCGACATCCGCATTATTACTAACTCGGCGGTGCTACCTAGAACCGTATTTGAAGCCTCACCGGCTTCTTCCCTAGCAGAGAACGGTTGGCATTTGACCGTGTATTAACCATGGTTCACACTGTTGCATCCAACACCCATAGTTATAGGCACAATAGCAATATTAAGCAAACCAATTAAAAATCGATTTACAAAGGTAAACACAAAGTTACACGAGGGGTAAGGGAAGCAATAATGAGGGTAATAAGCATTAGAAACAAGTTGGTTAAGCAAAACAGGTCAAAAACCCTTTCGGCGGGTCGGTTTACGTGCGGTTTCACTAGGGCTGCATCCGAGTGTAAATCCGAGATTCACAGGACCAAAGTTTGGTCTCGGAAACCGCGGATTCACGGATCGGTTTCAAAGTTTTGCATCCGAGTAAAACCGCATGGCCCAAAAATAGAATTTCTAACTCAAACTTTTTTCAAAACCCAAATTCCTATTTCTAAACACACCCTACGCTCCGAGAACCCAAACCGCACTCATTCTTGCTCCATTTCCCTTCTAGGTGGATTTTTGGCACTCCAACCCACCTCCACGTAATCCGATCGAGTTCGGTATGACCTCTTCCCTCTCTATCGATCTATCTCTTTCTCCCTTCGACTTCTCTTATGGAGAAACCCCAAAATCCATTTCGGGTTTACTAGGTTTGAGTTTTTGTTTTCTCCTAGCTATATAGATGGATTTTTGTCCATCCTACCTTCGTTTCCCATCATATGCAACCTAGTTGAGGCATTTCCCCAATTTTGCACCATCACCATGAGTTTGGGTTGGATTTTGGAGAAATCCCAAAACCCTAACCGAAAATTCTATTTCTTTTTTTTTTTTTTTGCCCAAATTAAGTTCGGTTTTGGTAGGTAGGCTTGGTGTATGTAATTTGGGGTTGTCTCAAGCCAATACCTATTTACTTCTTGCAATTTGAACTCCAAGAACCACATCTGAATTTTTTTCTTTTAGAGTTTTCAAACATGCCTCATGATCGAATGCACCCCTTGTTTGCTTGCATTTATCATTTCATAAGAGGGCTTAATCCCAAGCATAACATGGCTATGAATAATTGTCCCTATGATTTAAAATCCTTGCACCATATCTGAATTTTCCTTTCTTATGATGTTCTAAGCATGATTTACCACAAGTTAGCTCCATATATATTGCTTGAACTAAGTATTTGGTAAAAACTTCATGTTTTAGGTATACTATGGCCATGTATGTATATTGTTTACTATGTCATTCAACTTCCAACCAAATTCTGAAAATTTCCTCTTTGGATTTCTTAGTATATTTCTTATCAATTCAGTCCAATTTTGTTTGAACTAATTGCTCGTATAATATAATGCTCTCCAAGCATAATGTGGCCATGTACATTTATCCTCTATGATTGCATCTACATGTTGGCCATGCGTTCCCCTTTTCCCTAACTCCTTAGACCATTCACAACAAAATTGTCCTAGTACATTTCCCTCGTAATTTGGTTAATCTGTTGTAGGAATCAAGGTCTAGGTTCTAATTCCTTGTCTCTTTTCATTGTATATCTGCTTAGGCCTTAATATCCAAGCATTGACTTAATATGTTTCTATATCCTTGGCCTTCTTTGGTTGCAGGTTAGGAAAGTAAATGGCTCCTAGAACAAGGCGTGCACGGGCCGAACAGCTGCCCAGTGCTTTGGATGCACTATGGTTCCAAGACCTAGAGAAACAAGAGATGTACCAAGACCACTTTCGCTTAAGAGTATCTTGGAGGGAAGAGATGTGGACGGAAGACCTCAAGGCCTACAAAGTAGGGCCGAGATTTGAAGCACGGGTGGTCCAACCTCCTCAACCTTCCGAGCCATTCTATCCCAAGCTCATTCGTCACTTCTACGCCAACCCGCACACCGAGAACCTAGGCACGCGAGATTACGGATCATCTCTTATGTCAAGGGAGTCACCATATCCTTCACAGGGGCACGGCTTGGCAGGCATCCTCAATGTAGCTATCTCGGGAGAGAAGACCTCCACCATGGAAGAATCCCTACTCCTTTCTCAGAGAGGCATACAGGGAATTATACAGGGAGCTTACACGTGGGGCATTCGAGAAGAAAGTGCCTGAGACTTCTTTTGCTAATTCTCCCAGGATATTGAGCCGGATTGTGCAAAGACAACATCGTGCCTATAGCAGTCACCGCACCATGCCTTCCATCTTCGTAGGCTATGTGGCCTATCACCTCTACAAAGGCATTCCCATCCCCCCCTACATTATCATGCGAACCATGGATCATGCGGGAAATCCCGTGAAGAACTTAGATTTACCCTATGGGAGGTTGCTCACCACTATTTTCCAGCATTTTGGAGTTGACTTGAGTGAGGAGGATCAAGACTTAACCAAGATCCACCTCTAGATCGTAATGCAAGGCGAGGATGCGATGCGATGGATGCATATAGTGATGGGGAGCCATTGGTCCCAGCAGAGGGTCACGGGCTGAGCCTCAGTGCAGGAGCCTCCTCTCGCCGGCCGTGCATGCGGCCTCTTCATCCCAAGACTGCTCCTAGTGGGTCGACATCGATAGGATTCTTGCACTTTGGGCCGGATGAGCACCGGATGGCTCGGGGCTTGAAGGAGTGAACACTAGGCTCGATGCATCGACGACGCATGGAGAGCTTCGAGCAGCAGATGGAGGACCTGCACTCCTACCTCCATGATGAGGGCACAGAGGATGAGCCCAGTAGTGATGATGAGATGGAGCAGTAGACCTCCTGTCCATTCCCACCATGCTCTCTATGGACGCCTAGCTATTTATCTTACCATGTAGTAAATTTTTTTTTTCTTTTTTCTTGGTTGTAAGAATTTGAAGTTTACAGTTCAAACTGAATTTTTTTGTAATCACCCATTTGGCTTATGGAAAAATGTATTCACAGCTGAAACGAAGGAATATATCTATAAATATATACACATGTCTTTCCTTCCACTGTTGCCTATTATTTGCTATTGTCTTCGGTTTTCTCCCTAAACTAGTCTTCTCCCTAGCATTCGCACACATTCCAATTATGCATTGTTAGAAGCCTTTAATTTAGCAACCTATTGTGTAGAGTAAATCACAATTCCGCTAGATCTGTACAGGTGCAGCATCTCGCTCGATACCACGCCGCCACGCCCTATTCCGCATAAGGAATATAATATCATATAAAGGGTGACTAGGACGACGCGTGTCATCCTACTAAACCGCCCGGATCACGACACGTGTCCCAACGCATATCATAACCAATATTAACACAATATAATATTAGAATGCGTAAAAGAGGAATATTACATTCCAAGGATCGTAGTATTGCGGAAGCGTATAAATCGAATAGTTACAAGATGTTCAAAGGCTAGATGATAAATACAGAATTAGTTACATTTCCAATGACCATCTAATAACTATCAAAAATGGTATAATAGTAAGTATTTCAACATAGGCCTTAGCCTCAAAAGTAAATCAAAAAGGGATCGAGTCCCGAATATCCTCAAGGCCTGTAGGTACAATCATCGCAAGGACACCCGTCCGCCATGTTCCTCAAACACGGCCTCCGGTTCCTCCTCACCAATCTCATCGTACCTCAAGGGCTGCACTCCAAGTCCCGCGAGATATCCGTCACCGCATCATAATCTAAAAAGTGTGCGCACAGAGGGGTTAGCTCCACTGAGCCGAGTGAGGGGATGGGGATGCACAAACACGCAATTCCACATAGTCCAATGATGCATGCACATGTTAAGTCCATTTTTCCACCTAACAAACAACTAAGTCAATGGCATATGCTATCGTGACAACTCGGAGACACTGTGGGTCACTTAACTTATCGCCACAATGAAACCTCAATTGTCACGTGGGACCTACGCCGATCGAAGCCTCCAAGACCACTCAAAGGTCGACCCTCGATAACCAATACTACCATGATCGCCTCTCCCACCTCCACGTAATCCGGTGTACTGATTACCCAACACCTAAACCCCCTCGTTGGTAAGGGTCGTAGCATAAGGGTGTGAAATCCTAGCCACAATATACTACATGCAAGTCCTATCGTCCCAGAGGTAATCCGGGCGCATCAACTTTTCATCCGGTTTAGTACCCTTACACAAAGCACGACGGCGCATACAGTTCAACATGACATTCAACATAATTTCTTCATAAATGTATATAGTGTTCGGGGTTCAGACCGTACCCACCAAGCACCGAGACCCATCAAGGTACAACATTACCAATCAACATTATAACAAATAGATATAAAATTATGCAATATCGCAAACATGCTTATTAATTATAATGAGTACATAATATATAGTGCAATAATAATAACAAGCCCAAACAACCAAACCCACTCACAACGTATACGCCAAGGACCAAGATTATCGGTTGTCGCCTCGATCAAGCAATAAGCCACAAAATGAATATATTAACCTATACAAAGAGTGAAGTAAGGTTAAACGAGCGAAGGAAAGGATCCCCAAAAGGTCTCCCATAATCACTTAAGTATAAGGTTTCGAAACAAAGTGGTTGCAGGAGTGGTTTCATGCCCAAATTCCGCAACCACATGTAAATCCTAGGAAACCGGGGTTCGGGACAGCTTTAGTCAAGGTCGGATGCGGATGTGGTTTCGAAAACGAAACCGAGTGTAAATCCGAGCTCACAGGGGCTCGTGACAATTTTAGTCAAGGTCGGATGTGGATGTGGTTTCGTAAAATCAAACCGAGTGTAAATCCGACCTTCACGGGGGCTCGGGACAATTTTGGTCAAGGTCGGATGCGGATGTGGTTTCGTAAAACAAACCGAGTGTAAATCCGACCTTCACAGGGGCCTTCACGGGAAGGTAATTTCGTGGTGGTTTCTTGCAGTGTCCGAACCCACATGTAAACCCCACACCTTCGTGTCCAAAATCCGAAGGATTCCCTCCAAGGACCCCATTTCAAGTGGTTTTAAAGCACAAGGACTTCTAGGAAACTCCATCCTAAGCTCATTAGGGTCCAACCTTAAATCTCTCAAATGGCAATGAGAACCCTTACATTAGAGCTCATAATGGGGTGAAATAACTCCACCATAGCTTGGCTTTAATGCTCCATCGACTCCCTAGGTTCCAAGAGAGATCTAGGTCAATCTCTCCCATTACCCAACCCCTTTTAAAATCCAAAATAGAAGAAGGAAGAAGGTTCAATAGCTTACCTACCCCCAAGATGAGAGAGCTCCACGATTTATGGCCCAAGAGATGGGGTCTCCACCTTCCTCCAAGCCTCTTCACCTTCCTCTTCCCCTTTCTCTCCTCTTTCTCTCCTCTTTCTCTCCTCCACGATTTAGGGTAGAAGAGAATGATGAAGGAGAAGTAATGTTCTCTCTCTCCCTCATGGACTCATTTATAATAAATGGGTATTTGGGTACCTCTAGACAAATGGGTCATGAGGCCTAATGGGTCAACCCATTAGTCCTATGTGGGTAAGTGGATGGAATAACCCATCATTGGGTCAATAGGTTAAATGGGCCTGCCCACAACTTTAATTAGGGAAAAGCCCATTCTTAGATGGGTTCATATGAAATGGGTATAAGTCCCCAATGTACTTCCCTAAAGGTACGTGGGACCCGAACTTAAATTATTCCCTTCTCTCATGAAATAGCTCGAGCGGTTCAAGCCCGGACCGCACTTCGAGGTTACCAAGGGAAGAATAATTAATAAGTCTTGAGGCTAGAACTTACTTTTCCCCGTCATGGTTTATTACCCATGACCCGAATGAGCCTTCGCCACTAATGCTAAGCTCATCACCGAACGAATTATCCAACCGAGGTGACGGTCCAGGATGCTCTCTCCGAACTCCTCGCTTCCCGGGCTGGTACTTGGAGGGTAGTCGACGAAGTCGCCGTCAACGAACTTTCCCATCGGCGGTTGAGGAATCTTTCCTCCACAGGCAAACCCGTCTTTGTGGTCAACGATTTTGTAGCTAGGTTTGACCATCATGGAGAACAGTCACCGGCATACATGGCGCGGTATCTACACGTCACGAGAAGAAATGTTATTTAATTATATCCCGGGGTACGGGTATAACACTATCGGGGTCAATCAGGGCTGGGCTGGGTTGGTTTGAGCCTGGTTGGGCATAGCGTGGGCTGCAATATCCTAGTCTAACATAGAACTGGGCTGGGCTTGGGTTGAGCTAAGGGGATCTAGGGTTGTGTTGGGGTTTTAAAAAATCCGGCCAAGCCCAGCTCAATTGCACCCCCTAGTTTTGACCTGTCAATTATATCCACAAGAAAGGTGATGGAAATAACCCATTAACACTTGCCCTGTGGAACAAAACAAACCACACAATGAGACTCTTGTATACTCCAGCTCCAGCATCAAGTTGTTTCCTAACTCAAATTAAGACTTTAATCTATTAGTAGCTCATAGTGAATTGACAAAGGGTACGTAAGGGTGTGAATTGCAAATTGAAACCACTAATGAAGTTGAATTGAACCGTTTGAATTGGAATTGATACACCGTTTACTAATCGGTTCGGTTTGAGTTTTGAAAAGTAATATCGTTTATTAAACAATTTGGTTTGATTTTGACCCGATAAATATTGTTTTTGAAACCAATTTAAACCGATTAAAACTTGTATGCTATCGAACCAATTATACATATTAAACAGATTAAAAACTGGTTAGTCCTAGTATTCTATATGCACTTTCTAGTGTTTTCTACTTAAGGATATTTTAATTCAATTTTACCCAAAACGACTAGTATGAGATGAATTTAATGTGATCTAAGACAAACTATTTACCAAAAATTAAGATCATACGAATATAGTATATTGTTGTGTTAACATTGTTAACACAAACATGACTCGGTTATCATATCATGTTCATTAGGGTTGAAGAGATTCCAACACAACATGAGGATGTCCTGACATGACCTATTGCCACACCTAGTTGCCCTGCAGGTACCTAAGAGATACTCTTAATATAAAATATCATGGTCATGTAAAAGCATCTGTGAGTGGATAGTGATTGGGTCACCAGAATCATATCAAATGGCACTACAAATACAATGCTACACAGGGGCAGCCGTTGAGGAAATAATAGAAGTCTACCGTTTTGGTAGTCCTATCAATCCCATCTATTGAATATGTATAAACATTTGTCTTCTTCTTCTCTTAAACAGATTAAGTTATGCTTGTACTAGCAGCTTCTAAGTTCTTGTATTAAATTGCACAGAAATTTTATTTAAACATATAAAGTAGTTATAAATTCCATACTAAAAAATTAAGTAACATGGGTGTATGTAAAGAATGATCTGATTTTTTTATTTTCAACAAGATAAATAGCCTTTCACTAGTTCTTATTTTCTTGATCTGAACATGGTAATGATAAATTTGTTTTAATTGAAGTTTGGAAAGAAATATGCACAAAAACATATTTATGTGTTAGATATATTTAGTTAGGCTGAATCTTGATTCTATATTTTAGTAGGCTTTGTTGAATAAATTGTCAGGATGCATAAATATTTATCAATTGCTATTTTCCTTCCCCATGACTCCCACTTACATCCCTTCTACACACACACTCTCTCTCTCTCTCTCTTTCACGCACACACACACACACACACACATGCACACACACACACACACACTACACACGCACACACGCACCCACGCACGCACGCACCCACACACACACGCGATGCACCCACACACACACACACACACACTTAAGCCTTTTGCTAGTTTGTTGTTTTTTGTTTGAGGCTTGGCCTCTTGTTCCATTTGAGTTGTTGTATCTTCATTGCTTTCTTTATTTACAGTTTGTATTCACCCAAAAAAACTATTAGCAGCAATAATTACAACTGTTATTCCTTTTATTTTTGGGACAGAGAAGCTACAAATTGGAGTTTTTATTTTTTTTTTCTATTTCTTAACAACTTTTTTGTTCCGGTTCATTTTCGGGAACCAAAAAATGAACCGGCCTTAAGAAACAGATTTCTCTTATTTCTTTTGTTCCCAATAAAAAATAAATAAAGAGAAATAGAGAAACAAAAGTGTTATCATGGAGGCCCTTGATCATTCTCTATATATTACAAAATCAAATAGCGACCTTTAAGTATAAGAAGATTTTTTTTTTTGTTTTTTTTTCTGGGTTCAGGTGTGACCCACTACTAGGCAGCCAAGGGGGTCAGCCTTTGATGTGGGGGAGAGTACATGGGCTGGGGATGGAAAGGGTGGAAGGTGCATATCAAGCACCAATGCAATGAGGAATACTTGATCTACTTACCAAGCATCGGGCATGCTTTCAAGCGAGTAGTGCCAAACCACCAGAGGGAGTCTAGGTCTGTAGGGATAACAAGAAATTACAAGCTGGGTGCTGTTAGAAACGTGTTTGTTCTTCTCTCAGAAATACCCTTGAGAAGGGGTGCCCACTCATCCGGGCATGTGTAATCTTGTTCAGTGATTTTGGATTACACTTTTTTGTCAAAAAAAAAAATTTATGGGAGGAACAATGAGTTGGATAAAGATGGAGAAGCAAACTTGAGTGTGGATTAGAAAAATTAAAAACAAAGGGAACTCGAAATACAAAATTATATCTTGTAGTTTTCTTTTTCCTTCTTGGAATCTTGTTTTTCAAAAAGGCAAAGAAAAAAGGAAAGATTTTCTTATTGACATCTCTGTCAAATAATTTTATTATTTTACTTTTTTTTTTGGCATTTTTCGTATAACACACCTTTTTTTTTTCTTTCATTAATGGAGGTAAATTTTGTTATTTAATGTTGATATACCTAACTATAGCCACTCAATGATGTCACACCACGTCACTATTGTCAGGGATGTCCGATGGATAAAAGCCCACCGGGCCACACTCACGTCTACCCCAATTGACCCGGAATCAAGGATTCAATTACATAAGGCCAGGGATTATCCACCATATGAGGATTGACTAATCCCATGACTAATCCCATTCCTAATATGCTGCTATCAGTTAGCGCCACACTCCTATTCTTGGTTGGATTGGATGTTCCAAATTCCAACAACCATTTTTGACTTCGGTAGGGGTGCCCTTGTTCTCTCAGGAATACCCTTGAGATGCTCTAGGGCTGCTGTCCTTTGGTTGTAATTATTCTTTTTCTTTCTCAGTAAATTCGATATATCGATAAATTTTAAAATTAAAAAAAAAAAAAAAAAAGAACATAACCAAACTTGAACTTCATACTCAGTACATAGCAAACCTGTTCATAATTATAAATTATGTGGTACACACCGGTCTTACAGTCCCAGTGCCTAACCCCCACTTGCATTGCATCTTTCAAAACAATTAAACAGGGGAAAGGTCATTATTTTTATTTTAATAAACTGCTTATTTGCCACACACACTATAGGCACATAGAACAGGTCCAAACACTGATACCGGATTAAGCCATCATCTGCTGGAACTCAGGGAAATCAATCACACCATCGCCGTTGAGGTCGAATGCCTTTATGATGCTCTTGCACTCTTCATTTGACATTTTGAATATCCTCTGCAAATCCTCGATGTAATGGACCCGGACCTCTTCCCAAGAACATCTGAAACCCTCTTTTCGGATCATCATCCCCACCTTGACGCTCCATCAACATTGCAAAATCATCAAGCCGAGCGTCAAACTGTCACCGCCTTCAACGAGTTCATTGGTCACGCTTGAGCCTCCTCGGTGACATGAACTCCTTTTGGAGGCAAGGTAGGATCGAGTTCAGATCCTTCGATTTTCCCATTACCATTAGTATCCAAGTGACGAAATATTTGTTGGAGTTCATCATTTCTTGATTGTTTTTTGGAAGTCTGCAGGCGATGGACACTTAGCACGAAGCTCTTGTTGGAGAAGCATTTGGATAATGTTGCCTTGGAAACAACAGCAGTTGCCATTAGAGTAGCTAGCTAGGAACGTCGTGAGTAGTGTTTGTTGCTTCTTGTTGTCTCTTGCTCGATCTTTGCTGTGATGGAAACGAAAGAACATGCAAAGAGCCAGCCTTATATAGAGACTTCATGGTAAGTAAAAACAGAAAGAATCAGATTCTAGAGCTTAAAAAGGACTGGTTGTTGTTAAAAGTTCCTAAATTATTGAATTGTTGGAATATTTGCCTAGATATATAAACATTCATTGGAGTGTTGCATAAAGACAAATCATTTTCAGTGTGAGAAAGAATAAATATCCAGAGTTTAAAAAATGGACTGGTTGTTGTAAAAAGTTCCCCAAATTATTGTCATATTCGCCCAACAATCCCAAAGGTGTATGCATGGGTTGGGTCCCAGATTTGAGTGATGATGAACATTCTTGAATCCACACTCCTAAAATTTTGATTATAGGTAACACTGTAACATAAACTAATTAATAAACAATATTATATGCCTAATTTACTCACTAAACATGGAATAATTAACTGCATCCATCCATGCTTAGGAGAGAAGCATAAACCACTGTTTCTGCTGAGATAGTGGCAGTCAAAATCACTATGTCACTTTGGCCTTCCCATCCACAATGTAGCTATTGCAGTTGCTGTTGGGCAAATCTTTCTTCAATCCATTATTACAATGAATTTTCTTTTAATCAATCAATCAAGTTTATAAGAATTGAAAAGAAGCGTTAGATACGTTGCTATGGTTAGTTGGTCATTTTCTCTATATTGTAAAACCAAATAGCAACCTTAGATATAAGAAAGAAGGAAAATTCTGTCCCCCTCCCCTGTAGTTTGCCCTAATAACACGTTCCTCCCCTTGTTTTTCCCACCTTACATTCGATTCCCCTATAGTATTTGAAAAATTATTAATTCCTCCCTTGCCGTTAGCATCTGTCTGTTATGTGCTGACGTGGTGTAGTTAGATTTTTTATAATACCCAAATTAACCCTTTGCCATTGTGAGATGACCCATTTACCCTTTTGATAAAAAGCCAAAATAACAAGGAAAAGGGAGAATGACTTGCCCTATCTTCCATTTCCAAATTTCATCTTCAACCTTTGAGCCGTGAAATCCCCGGCGACGATACCCCTACCATTGCCTGAGTTTGGTCCATGTAAATAGACCATTTTACCCTTCCCATCTGTTTTTTTTTTTTCTTCTTCTCCTCCTGCAACACCTTTCTACAACTTCCATGAAATGATTGATATCATGGAAACCTGGAGGCCCTACATATCAGAAATCCCTTTTTTTGAGAAGTGAATATAGAGAGAGAAGATTAATAGATTATAGAGAAAACTAAAAACTAGGAACTTTAGAGAGAGAGAGAGAGAGAGGTGATGCAACAGGGAAGTAGCAGAGGAATTGGAATCGCTATTAAGGATCACGGACCATAGTCAACTGATGGCTGAAAATCGCTACATGGATGGAAAATTCACCAGCTACTATGGCAGGAAAACTCGTCAGCATTTCTAAATCAGCTCTGAATCATCGTAATCAGTCGTAAATCGAAACTCTAAAAAATAAAGACACAATGTCAAATTCTTTTTTGGGTTTAAACTCAGTTCCAATTAAGACTAAAATCAAACCTTACAAGACTTGCAAAAAATGAGCAAACCCTTTTCACTTTCAGAAAATCCAATTTACTTCAAGATCAATAATATTCAACCGAGCTCAAAAATTTGTCAAATTCTAGGGTTTAAACTCAGTTCCAATTTGAATCTTCAGGGCGATGGATACACAAATGCTAAAATGATAGTAGAGCAAATCAAAGGATACCTCACGCTCATAACCTCCTAAGTTCTGGCATGATGCATCTTCTTCTTCTTCCTCTTTTGGGCTTTTCTGTCTCGTTCTTTTGGGTTCCTTTTAAATGAATCAGTTTTTAGGTTGATAGGTTCAGTTGTTCATTGGTGTACAGGAAGTCAGGAATTGTAGAGAAATTTATTCAACGGAAATATACATTTTTTGCAAAGATTGAACCAATTAAGGAAACAAGAATATGGAGTAGTGGAGCCTCTGTGTGTGTGCATAGAATATTGCCCAAACCAGCTCCATTGGAATTTCATAATTCATAATTAAGGTCTGTTTTAATTTGGTTTGATGTGTATCCTCCATGGTTCATGGAGGCAAAGTCTGTGATTTTATTTCCTGCACAGGAAAGCAATATTACCCTTGACCCTCCCAAAACTCCGGCAATGGAGGTGACTGTCGTCGGAGATGCTTGAAGGTTGTTGTCGCCGAAGAAGCTTGAAGGTGGCCGTCGTTGGTGAAGCTTGGAAGCCCTAATCGATTTTAGAGATGATGAAAGGGTAGAATTGGAAACACAGTTTTAATTTCTTAGTAAAGGGTAATATTCTCTTTTCAAACCATTAACTAACAGCATCCTAACACCGTCAGCCATAGGGGGTCAAAATGTAAGGTGGAAAAACCAAGGGGAGGAACGTGTAATTAGGGCAAAGTACAGGGGAGGGGGATGTAATTTTTCCTAAGAAAAATATTTTGGAAATCTAATGGTGTCAAAGTTCAATCCAAATTGGTCAGACCAACCAATCAATCGGTTCAACCTGAATCGAATTCTAATTGGTTTGGTTTTGGGATGGGGTTTTATGAAACTGGTAGATCACAAAACCAAATTGAATCAATCGAATACATCAACCAAAACTAAAATTGGACCAAACCCGATAAAACATTGAGATTGGGGCGATAGTAATCGAAATCAAAAACTCAAAAAAAAAAAGAGAAGAGATTTTCTCATGAGAAAGGGTCTCTGAACATGAGGCATTGCCTACACCTTCTTTTTTTTTTTTTGTTTTTTGCTAATGGTCAGCAATGTATTGATAGTAAAAAGTAAGATAATTACAATAGAGGCAACAACCCTTAGCTGCCACTCAACCTTTCAAGTCTCAGAAATAGGAAACAAAATTCTAAGATTTACAGCATGATTCTATGGTGCTGTCAAAATCTGTAGTGTGGTCGGCCCAGCGTCTCGCAATTTACAGCATTTAATATGAAGATTGGAGATGCATCCCAGGTATGAGTCGCCTTTGATCTTGCAGCATGATTTGCTAGGGAATCTGCCGGAGCATTTCCTTCTCTGAAACAATGTGTGATGCGCCATTGGATGGTTTGAAGGAATTTTTGTGCCTTCCACCATCCTGTAGAAAGTTCCATGGCAGGTTTGCAGAGAGAATTGTTGTCACCACTGATGCAGAATCGCTCTCCACCCATAGCCTGTTTGCATTTAATATTTGCGCTTCTTAACATGATTATTTTTTATTTATTTTTTTATGAGAGAAAAATAATAAGAAATTCAGCTGGGCCGTGGGCGTAGGACACATCTCATATACATGCGGATTGAACCCAATAGTAACCCAATTACAAACCTATAAACAAATTATATGAAACCAGGCTAAATCAGACTAGAACTGAAACTAACCAAAACCAAAAATTTTTTAAATGATTTAGTTTTGTGTTGATTTAGTAATAGATTAGAATCAATTTAACCCGATTAAAACCGTACCGAACTGACCAATAAAACACCCACATGTAGAACCATCTGCTGATGGGTAAATGGGTAATACTTGGTTATCAGTGACGTGAGCAATGAAGAGTTGCGAAAACATAAAGAAAAGGTAGGAAATTAACACGTTGAAATGAACAGCGACAAGGAGTCAAGGAGCCAACATTGGAATTTTAGGGTTTGGATCCCTTTGCCGCCTGGTGTTGAGTGCAGTACGATTGGATTAGTATGAAATCTACATGGCAGCCTATGAGTCGAATGTAACACGTAGGTCCTTCATTCCTAAATCGTAGAGGATCTATATTCAGATTTTTTTTTTTTGGGGGGAATTGGAGGTGTTCGACCAATTAATTCCCCCAAGACTCGTGTACGACCCTGTAACATGCATGAATCGGGAGATACTGAGGCCCCATGTTCACCAGGGAATTTTCTCTCAGACAGGTGGCCCTAAAGAGGGAGGCGGAGTCGAACTCGCAACCCAACACTTCCAATGGAGGGATCTCTAATAAAGGGAAAATGTTATTTATCATTCCAAAAAGCTTCGTTCAAACATCATCACAGTCGTAAGTTACCCTTGCATTAACCAATAAATAAATAAGGGAAAGTTTCACGGACATCCCCTAAAAGTATTCAATATCTCACAAACTCATCATACTTGGTCAAAATGTCACAAACACCCCCTATTTGTTTGAATTTGTATCAATTTAGCCCACTCAGTTAGTCTCCGCAGTGAAGTTAAGTGTCTGTTAACTCTTTTTAAATGATAAAATTACCTTTACCACAGTGAAATCCCTATAATACCCTGTTTTATTCTTTTTTTCTCCCCTTCTTCTCGCCTTCTTCTCCTTCTTCTCCTTCTTCACCACCACCTCCAGCCCTCGTTCTCTTGCTCCCCTGCTGCTGTTTCTTCCGCCGCCACCACCACCACCGCCACCCCCTCCAGCCCTCCTTCTCTTGCTCCCCTGCAACCCCGCCACCACCCTCTCCAGTCTCTCCCGCCCGACGAATTGCAGTTCTCTATGTAATGAATTGCTTGACGTCAATCAGATAATGGATTTGTTTCTGACTTTTGTTGAATCTTTTTCACAATGGTGGTAGTTTGGAATAGATGGACTGTCCAATTGAGCTAAAGCTTGATTTGCAGTTAAGGAATACTTTTGATCTACTTCTGTACAACCTTCACATTAGATCTGCTATAGGTGGGTTTTCCATGGATAACGTCATGGAGCTTGGATCACAGCAGACGTCTTCTTCGTCCTGCCGTCTTCACCTGTTAGTTTAAACTTCTGCTTTCGGAACCTTCCAATTTATCATTCACTTTCAGGTAACCCTAAAAAAAATAGAACCCTTTCAACCTGGAATTGTCCAAAACCTTATGATGAAAAGATGGACAAGAGAGAGAGAGAGCGATTGTTTTCGCAATCACCCATATATAAATGGAATCGATCCACTCGTCCAATTACTCCAAAACCAAAGATAGGAAAAAAGGATCTAGAGAGAGAGAGAGAGAAAGAGAATGGAATCTGGCAAGAACAACTGCAGAAGCAGAAGAAGAAGCAGCAACTTGGTATTGAATTAATTCGATTCATTCTTCCAATCCTATATTTGGTGTTTAGTTGTTCCTTCTAATTCTGAGATTTTGGATCCTCTTGGACTGATTTTGCTTCTCTTGCTGTTCTTATTATTGGAGGTTTGACCGAAAAAATAAAAGGAATGGAAGAGTTCAAGCAATCTGAGAATAGGCGAGAGACTGTGCATAGTGGTCATACCTTTTATCACCTTAATCGAAGTTGTGGTATTCGCCGTAAGTAGTTGCTTCGACTGCCGGCCTCAGAGAAGATATCGCTTCCGAACCCCTGACATTGCTGGACTCGCCAGTGGTGGTACTCCATGTGGGTTGGGTTCCTTGTTTCCTTCTTTATTCAGCCCTATACAGACTTCGAATTCGCTTGTAGTCTTCTCGAGTTTCCCTTTATTTATTGGACTAAAACTTCTTTCTTTCGCTCTCCATGGCGGTGGTTTGCCTTTGAAGTTACAATTAACGAAGTACAAGCACTGAATGAACTGTTCAAGAAGCTGAGTAGCTCCATCATTGACGATGGCTTAATCCACAAGGTAACTTCTTATTTTACTTCCCTGCTGCCATCTCTTTCTCTCTTCCCCACTTCTCTGGGAAATCCATCCCTGTTTCAGACTTTTCTCTCCTTGCCTTGCCGATGGTAATGGTCGCCGGAGCCGGAGTCATAGAGGGAAGAAGATGAAATGACAGTTTTGTCTTTTTATTTAAATAATTAAAGGGTAAAATGGATATTTAAGGAAAAAGATGAAATGACGGTTTTGTCCTTTTATTTAAATGATTAAGGGGTAAAATGGATATTTCTTCTTTGGGTACTAGCTGTGCTTAGCGTTTGGGGTGTCTATGACATTTTGACCAAGTATTGTAAATTTCTGAGATATTGAATACTTTTAGGGGGTGTCCATGAAATTTTCCTAATAAATAAATCACCCTTGCAAATTTTTTCACAAACTCCTCCAGACTTGCTTATAATTGAAGTGAGGGAAATTTTCCAACATAGCATTGATGATATGACATGCACTAAAAGGATGATTGACTCGTTGGTGCATGCGGAAGTTGTTGGACATGCTTGAACCGAATTTGCTACACATGCTGAACGGAATGCTCCTTGGACTAGATTGGATGGCCTTGAACTCGAGTTATTAATAATGTAAATCTTGGGTCGGTTTAAGATGTAGGTTTGTGTCTGCATAAAAAAGATAGAGCAAAGAGGTAAGAGTGTTTATTGGTTCGGTTTCGATTATTTAGTTCTATTTAATAAACAAAATGTAGAAATAGAACTGAATCGAGAATAGGAAGTCATTTTCAAAATCAAAACCGAATCTTCGATTTGATTTCGGTTTTTATTCAGTCTTGTACTAGGTTTTAATTTGATTTCATATTCGGTTTAGGTCTTATTAAATGTTTGAGCCAACATTTTTACATCTTCACCAATAAAAAATCCATATTTGTTAGGATCATAGTGTACCAAACTTTTCTCAAACACCAATATGGAAAAGAATTTATCATCCACATTTGATTAAAAAGAATATAATTTTATACGGTTCCTTATTCGGTTTGAAAATAAGTAATTTGGTCGGTTTAACGGTTTTAGGCATAAAATCAAAATCGAACCAAACCTAGAAAAGATAACAGATTTTGAAACCAAAATCAAAACGATTTACTTCGGTTTGATACGGTTCGATTTTATCGGTTTCGGTTCTAAATTGACACCCTTACAAGGAGATAGTTTGGAGAGCTTCTATATTCAAACCTAAGGGCCTCGCAAACTGCACATATTTAGAGAACTTATATGAAAGGAAAAATGTTCCAATTTGATTCATCTGTCACATGGCATAGATCACAATATTGGTCAATTGGAGTGATTGATGCAAGTTTTTCTTTGTTAAGATTCCTCCAACCAAGAACTTTTAGTCTCCTAAGAACTTTTCAGACTTAAAATATATTTTTTTAAATAATTAGCAAAACCTGATCAAGAGTCATGCCAATTCGATCGGTTAAAATAATTAGACTAGATCCGAGTTAAAAATTTCTCTATGTTTATATCCAAATAAAATTAGCTGAGTTAACTCAGAATTTTGAAACCCTCATCATGAGGGAAATTTGATATTTAATTTGAATTTATAGTTCAAACTATGAGTAACTTCAATGTCCAGCGGGGGTAGTTCCAACTTCCAAGATGTATAATAGTGATTGGTTATTAAAGCATGACTTGTACTTATTGAGATTTGAGAGCATTGAGATGTCAGTCTTTTTCTTTCAATGCATGACTTGTCCCTTTTTTATAAAGAAAGGAATGAAGAGATTTAAAGTCGGCTTTAGACATGTGAGAGAGTGAGTCTCAAATTCCTCACCACCTCACTCTTTGACGCCTTACTTTCCATGTGGGCTCCTCAATGATGTGGGCAGATTTGACAAAATAACCCGGTCCTAATGCTGGGATCTTATCCATGGTTGAGTTATATGTATCATATTACCCGATACGATTGATACTGCACGGTTTTGAATGTAACCAATACCATATCAGTGAAACGATACAAACTAGGGATAAAATAGTCAAAAAAAACCTGTTTTTAAAAGGAAAAAAAGGGTAAACTTGTCCAATATGGCCGATCTATATCGATACCATATCAGGATCATATCAGTTTTCAAAGTGACTTACACTCGATCTGAAGCCATGCGCTAAAACCATGGTCTTATCCACACTCTACTTGATCTGGTTTGGGTTTACAAATGAACAACGGTGCAGGTGGTTGGTTGGAGGATGGTGAGAGGAGATAAATCCAAGGGCAAAAACGAGAGGGTGAGAAGTAAGGATATCATGGCTGTTTGTCCTAGATACAATTTTGTGTTTTGTTTAGGCCAAAGATTTCATACACGGCCGTGATGATATTTTGTGTTTTATTTAGGCCAAAGATTTCGTACACGTGCAAGCATGCACGGTCGTGCCCCCTCTCACAAGGATTTGGAAAAGTCATAAACCCTGCACCCCTATTTAAAGCCTTGAAACTCCCACCCTCTCACATGCACGACTTACACAGCCACGTATAAAAATTGTCCCTTTTGTTTAGGCTCTTTTTGGTATCATTTTAAATTTTCATTTTGGCCTATTTAAAAAAAAATTATCATTACTAAAATCCATTTTGATAAAAAATGAAAAACTGTTTGATAACTACATAACATAATAGATTGTAGAATGAAAAATCAGTTTGGCAGCTACCTATGGGTAAATAATTTTTATAACATTTTTGAAAAAATTGGCCCAAATCAGGTTTTTTTAAGGGAAATAGGAGATAGTTTCCTTTTCTGTATTAGTGTTAGTTTTCTACTTGATTTTTCCTTTCCTGCATTAGTGTTAGTTTCTTACTTGATTTCTATTTCTGTTTTGGACTGTAATTAGGAGTTCTTTTTTCTTTATTTAAATGCTTGCAATCCAACAATTTGGACAGAATTAAATAGTTAGGATTTTGTGGTGACCTGCTCGCCGTGCATGCTCCCTTCTCTCTCATCTCCCTATTGGTTGTGAGTGCGGTGACCTGTTTTCACTCTTCTCTTTCAGTCCCTCTCATTCGATTCCCATCCTTTTGAGTAAGCCTGTCTGAATCTCTTTCTTATTTCCTTATCCTTTTTTTTTTCTCTATTGTGACTTCCCTTTTCTTTCTGCTATTTCCTGTTTGCTATCCTTTTTCCTGCTGCTACCAAGCCAATATGACTGAGAGATTTGATCAATCTTTTTTTTTTTTTTTTTTTGATGAAAACATAAAGAAAAGTTACTTTAAAACCTTGGTAGAATACATAGTGTTTATCTTGGGCATAGGACGCAAGGTTAAGAGCTACAGCTAAGCAGAAATTATCTTTAAAAGTAGTAAAAGTAATATCTAGAGATCTATCACTTATATACATTAGGTCTTTAATATAGTGTCATGGCCATGGATAGTTAGTAGGGGATGGAAGAATATTGGCAATCATTTGGTTGGAGCACCATATTTCCTTATCTTCAAACTCATACGGGCTGCATGATCTAGACCAGTCCTGATACTGTACAATTCCGGCTCCTAGACCATGGAAGACATAATATGCCCTGCATAGCAAATAACAAAAACCTTCCATCCATCAAAAAAATATACGACCAGCCTGCCAGTCTTACTCCTAGGGTCTGGATTCCTGCACATATTAAAATAGGATATTTAAGTAGAGGAATAGATTTCCATGAAACCATTGTGCAACTATTGTCGGGCATCTTAAATACAATATTGGGAGAACAAGGGGGTTTAAATGTAAATCCGCTATCTAGCGCGAGACCTGGTTTATCACCCAAATAGCATTTGGTTTCTACGAACCAAAAATAACTTTGTTTCTAGCAGTCCATATAAAATAGCAAGTAATAATGAAAACCTCAAAAAACCCAAATGGTTGAGGCCTTATCAAACTGTCTTGAAGAATAAAATTCAAACAAAAGTTGCTCAGGGAATCATAGACCAGAAATTCAGTACGTAATCCCAGAGGTCCTGCCACCCAGATATGTTTGACCCAATTGCATGAAAGGAATAGATGCCAGTAGGATTCAATACAATTTCCACAGAAGGCACAAGAGGGGTCGATCTATAGCCATTTGGAAACGAAAGCCTTAACCGGAATTCCTGCATGTATCACACGCCAGAAGAAAATTTTAAATTTGGGATGAATCTTGAGTTTCCAAAAGAAATTCCACCATGAGGAAAAACAAAGATTAGGGGTAGCAGGTGATGAAAGTAGAAAGTTAGCAGCAAGTTTTGTACTAAATTTGCCATTTTTGGCCAGTGTGCACCACCATCTGTCATCAATATTACTTAAGTTGAAATTAAATATCATGGGGTGTAAGCTTGCAGGAATTAGTGTTTGAACATAGTTAGGAGTAAGACCCTCCTCTAGGCTTATCTGGGCTATGGTGGTCCTTTTGTCCTTGAGGGATAGGTTGGAGGTGGAGTAATTAGCTAGGCTCAAAGGGAGAGATTGGTTCCACCGATCAGTCCAAAAGAATGTGTTTTCACCATTTCCTATTTTCCTAATGACCATCCTTTCAAGATTAGGGGTTATGTGTGCAATGCTGTTCCAGATTTGTGAACCCCTTCTGGATCTTGTGGCAGGGCCAAAGAAAGAGGTTTTAGGAAAGTATTTGGCCTTAAGAATATTGGCCCAAAGTGAACTTGGTTCACTAATCACCCTCCATCCTAGTTTTAATAAAAGTGCCTTATTGTGATGCTCAGCTTTTCGAAAACCCAGGCCTCCATAATACAATGAATTTTTTGCCATTTCTTTAATTCCAATTAGATCAAAGAGAGTTTTCTTGGTTGAAGATGTCACATTTCTACTAAAATGGAGACTACTTTTGGAAAGGTTAATTTCCTGTCCCAATAGATCTGAGAAAAGATCAAGAATTGCCTTTATAGTCAACAAATCTTCAGAGGAAGCTCGGCAGAAAATGAAAATGTCATCTGCGAACAAAAGGTGAGTAATTTCCGGGGTACCACGAGAAATCTTGATGCCTTGAAAAAGATTCATATCTCGATAGACAGAGAATAATCGAGATAAAGCCTCCATGGCCACAATAAAAAGATATGGACTGAGAGAGCAGCCTTGTCACAAGCCTCTAGATGCCTGGAAGTAATCAAAAGGACTACCATCCAACTTAATAGAAAAAGAAGAGGTAGAGATTAGAGCATTAATAAGCTGCTTCCAGTGATTTCCAAAACCGAAGAAGTCAAAAAGGGAAGTAATGAGACCCCATTCTAATTTATCATGGGCCTTAGACGTGTCAATTTTGATGGCCACAAAACCAAATTTGCTTCTGGCATGTTTAAGAAAGTGGAAGATCTCATGGGCTATAATGATATTGTCAGAGATATGACGCCCTGGTAGGAAAGAAGCTTGGAAAGGGGAGATTATTGAGGATAAGAGGGGTTTGAGTCTGTTAGCAATTAATTTTGAGAGTATTTTGTAAGTAACATTACACAAGCTAATTGTTCTAAAATCACCAATCTTGGTTGCAGAAGAAGATTTTGTTATTAAGCAGATGAGGGTGTGGTTGGTTCCAGGGGGGATGGTGGAATTTAGAAAAAAAATTGAAGGTGAAAGAAACTAAGTCATGTTGCAACAGGTCCCAAAATTTTTGAAAAAAAATTGCCTGGAAACCGTCAGGGCCAGGAGCTTTAAAAGGACCAAAAGATAAAAACACTTTTTTAATTTCATTAAGAGAGGGCATGGAAATAATATTGTTGCAATCCTGCTCTTAGAGGACTTTGGGAAAAAGGCATTCAATGAAGCTAGCATCCAAAGACTTAGAATGGTGAAAATAGTTTTGAGGTGTCTTGCAAATAGATGAGCCATAAGCTTTGGATCCTCGACCTGATTACCTTGCTCATCAAAAAGAAAATCAATTCTTCTAGTGCGCAAATTGGATTTGGACACCGAATGATAAAATCTTGTGTTTCTATAACCATCTCTGATGTACACTTGTCTAGACTTTTGATCAATTTGTAACTGGATAACCAACATTGAAAACTGTCTTTGCCTCGCTGCGGGTCAACCCCTCAGATCTCTCTCATCCCTGGTCCTTTCTGCTTCATATTTGATGCGATGCTACTTACCCCAGGGGTTACCCAACCTGTGATGTCTTGGAGAAGTGGGCATCGATTGATGAAAGGAAGAAGAAAAGGTGAAGAATAGATGAAACAGATCGAAGGAGGAAAAGAAGAAATCAAATCAGAAGGAAAACGAAAATGGGATTTTATGTTCCTGCAATCGATGGGGGTGAAGTGAAATAAGAGATTTAGGACTTGAAAACCTTGGTTGTCTCAACGCGGGGATCTTCACCGTGGGTTGAACGACAGAGAAGAAAAAAAATAAGAAGGGAGGAAGGAGGGGGGGCTTGTCTTTATAAAATTAAAATAAAATATCTATTTTACCCCTCATATTTGGGTCATATGAGCACATGCTCAATTAAAGAGTGAAAAAATGAATAAAAAACAGATTTTGGCCATAATCCATAATATACTATCATTTTGGGGGTGTTTTTATTTATTTTAAGGGTAATTTACACATACCATCTCTGAGGTTTGACGAAAGGATAATTTTACCCCCCAGTTTTGAAAAAATCTACGTACCCCCCTGAGATTTGCAAATAGTAACAAATAAGCCCATTCCGTCAGTTCATGACTAACAGTGTTAAAAATAAGAGGTGAACTGACAACATTACCCTTGCAAGAAAAAAAAAAAAAACCTGCAACTCATCTTCTCCAAATCGATTGGGAAAGATGAGTTGCAGGTATCTTAAAAATCTTCTCTCTTCGTTGGATATTATTGATTTCTGAAAAGGAAGGAAAGACAGGTATGAACTCGACCCATCATCTAACCTATCTTTGAGAGGGAGAAAGAGGAGAAAAATGAAAACATTTAGGTCTCAGTCGCTCTCGAAAGACATAGAGACATAAACACAAACACATTCTCTGCTCTTATCTTTACAAATCAAATCACTTTTCCACTCAGCTTTCGATTTTCATTTTCTTCTTTTTTTTCATGTTTAGTGATTATCTATTTATTATATAGATCAAATGGTTGCTAACAAATACGACTTCTCATGTGCGGTAGTGGAGATGGCTTGGCTCATGCTTAGAATCGATCAAGATTTACTGCATTTTATCCATTCTGTGTCCCTCCAGAACATCAAAGGCCACTTGAACAACACCCTCAGACCACTAGCGGAGCTACCAATCAAGCAGGTCCTTTTGTTTACCCCAACCCTATGCAAACCCCATCTGCAATGATGCCTTCATATAGAACACTGCGTCCTGCAATGTTGAAGATGCAAAAGATCCAGCCTCTTGTTAGACAAAGAGATCGATTCCAAGAAATGAAATTTTATGAAGCGTGAGTTGCAGAACGTGTTGGTGGAGCTATGGTAGACTCTGGCTATGTTGAAACCAATCCAACCGGCCGATATGGACGTGTAAGTTCTTTCATCCTCACTGATTTCTTCTCCAGTTTGAATTCTGTGTACCCGGTGGCAATAGGAGGAGATTTAGTTGAATTAGGATTATTGAGAGAGTCCAGATTAGGGTAATAGAGAGGCGAGATGTAAGAGAGTGGTTAGGTATTGGGGTTAGGGTTTGTTGGGAAGAAAGAAGAGGCTAATGGGGAAGAAGAAGACGGAAGAGGAGGATTTTGGTGCCATTAATTGATCGATTAGGGTTGTGTGATTAGAAAAGTTGCAGAGGAAGGAAGATGGAAGAAAGGGGAAGGAAGATGGAAGAAGAGGGAAATTCTTCATCCACTGCTTTTCCCAACTTATTTCATAAAGATTAACTCATTTATCCAAGAAAGAAAAGATCTTTTTAAATTTATTCTGCATAAAACTTGCAACTCATCTTCCCCAATCGATTTGGGGAAGATGAGTTGCAGATTTTTTTGTTTTTTCTTTTCTTGCAAGGGTAATTTTGTCAGTTCACCTTTTATTTTTAACATTGTTAGTCATGAACTGACGGAGTGGGCTTATTTGTTACTATTTGCAAACCTCAGGGGGATACGTAGAATTTTTCAAAACTGGGGGGTAAAATTATCCTTTCGTCAAACCTTAGAGGTGGTATGTGTAAATTACCCTTATTTTAAATAAAAATAAGTTTCAAAAGTGATACCAAACACGTGAAAAAATGAAAAATGATACCAAAGAGGCCCTTAAGTGTTACTAGATTGGGGAAAATTTGATGTACTCAAGTATATGTATAAGGCTCATGGTTTTAGTGCACGGTATCGGAGCGGGTATCGGTGACCTGCAAAACCGATATGATACCGATACGGTATCGGCCTAGATCAAACAAAAATACCCTTGAATTTCCTTGAAAGATGAGTTTTCTAACCATTTTACCCTTTGTCTGTACCATGCTACCGATATAGTATCGGCATGGTATCGATATCAGCGACTAGCAAAACCAAAACGTATCGCCCGATATAGATGATACGATATGAACGATACGATACCGATACTTATTAAGGCTGCCTATACGTCTCCCCCTCCCAATATTATCTCCACTCTTGTGCTTGATATCTTACTTGTAAAGGTTACCTTTGTTTTTGTGTTTACCATGTCCTCTATCTATTTTATGTATTTGGATTTCTTTTATTTGGTGGTGGGCGCACATGAATGAATATGAATTTTTATCATCTGCTTTCACCTGCCCAGTACGGTTCCCTAGTGCCTCTAATAAAAGAGGGGTGGATCCCACCCGGGCAATGTGTTCGGTCAAAGGGTGGAATGGTCATTTCAACCACCTATGAGAGGAACCGCACAGCCGTACCGATCAACGAACCTCATAGGACAAAGGTCCAATGAATATAGCCTCTTTCTACCAAAAAAACAAAAAACAAACAGGTCACCTTTGGTTTTTTGTAGTTTTATACGTATTGGCCCACGCGATTTCTAAGTGGACCCTTTCTTTTACCCGTCGTGGGTTTTGGAATTCCTCTTTTCTGGTGGACATTCTGAAATATTATAAAGCAGTTTTTACAAGTTGATATGACAAATATATTTCCCCTCTTTTCACCCCAAACAAAAAAAATTTCCCATTAATCAAACATAAAAACATGGACCATTATCATATAGTAGTTACAATGTTACATCATGATCTTACACACAGACTAACTAATTCAAATTCTTCACTAAAAAAACCTAAAAACAATCCCATGTAGTCCTACTTACTGTTTAGTTGAAACAAGAAAAGTAATTAACATAAAGTATTATAGATATGATCCACAAATCTCTACTCTCCATCCCTCACCTTAATCTTCACAGGGAAACCTCCTTTCATTTTGGCAGTTACATAAGAGATAAAAACCGGTTCAAAACCATTCTCCGCCGGCACACCCGATACTGTCTCAGAACTCCGGCCACCACGCTCTTCATCTGCAAGAATGCCATTTCCTTCCCTAAGCAAATCCTTGGCCCTACTTGAAAGACTGCATATGTGTATGAGTCCCTTACCACAAACCTCCATTTTCCGGTAATCTCCTCTTTCTCCAACCACCGCTCTGGGCGGAACTCCGCCCAATCTTTGCCCCACAATGACTCCATCCTACCCATCGCATAGGGATGATATAACACTTGCATTCCTTTCTTCACTACAGACCCATCTGGCAACACATCATCGCTTGCTGCTTGCTTACCATCGGAAGGGACTGGCGGGTAAAGCCTCATGCTCTCGCAGAGAGCAGCATGGGTGTATACCATGTCCTTCACCTCATCGAAATGATCAACCCCTTCTGGTTTCTCCTTTATTATCTCCTTCAAAATCTCATTTTCTATACGAGGATTCCTGGAAATTAACCAGAAGAACCATGTCAATGCTGCCGATGTAGTATCACGACCAGCTAAGATAAAGCTTATGACCATGTCTGTAACGAAATTCTCATCTAAATGGCCGGAATTCAAGATTCTTGAGAGGAGATCCTCTGTTTCTATTGAAGATTTCTCTTCTAGTTCTCGTTTCTTTTCTCATACAATACTCCTTGAGAATTCACGAACTTTTGAAGTTGCTATTCGCAATTGCTTCTCTGACCCAGTATCAAATGTCCTTTTCACCTTCCATATCCCTCGGAAAATTGAACGAAATCGCTTGCTGCTTAATAGTGTAGCTTCTTCAAATGCGACTGCAAATTCTGTTTCTGGTTGTGGGAATGATGGGGAAAGATACTTTGGGTCGAACCCAAAAGCAATTTTGCAGATATTATCGAATGCGAATCTTTGAAGGATGTCTTGCAGATCAAGAACGGATTTTTGAGTGGTGATGGTCAAGAGGAGAGGAAGATGGCGATCAGAGAGCTCGTCTTCGACCACTGTCTCGACGAATTTCCGGAGGGATTTGGTATTGAATGCATGACTGGAGATTTGTCTCTGAAACTTCCAGCTTTCACCATCGATGTTGAAGATGCCAGAACCAAGAAAATCAGAGAGGCCCTCTTGAGAGAAACTGCCTTTTGGGTAGAGGGAGAATTGGGTCTTAAGGATGTGTTGGACATTGAGGGGATTGGTAGTAATGAGTTGACGATGGCCGAGAGAACGTTCAAGGATGATGGTTCCATTCTCACTGTTTTGAAGAAGCTCTGTTACCCATTGATTGAATCGATCTCTGTTGGCAGATATGGTGAGAGTTGAACCTAGTAAAGGATAGGATCTGGGTAGCTTAATTGCAGGAGATGAAGATGTGTTATACTAGGTATATACTGTAAGACAAAGCAGATATACAGAAATAGAGAAATACCTGTTATCGCACACCAGTTGCAGAGTGAAACGAACCAGAAAGGAAGAAGCACGGACAATCGAGTTGAGTCGTATCTGTAAGATACTTTCCTTAAGGATTTAGATGCCCCCTCTTCTGCAACGGGGTTGACCTTGCACCTTACCCTCCAAGATAAATACAACTCCTAAACGTATAGGTTGCAGAACCTAATACGAGTACCAAGGATACCAAACGGCTATACAACCCTCTTATTACTTAAACGAAAATACAGTATCTGGAACGGACTGTTGCAGGGACAATACGTTTCTGTTGTCTATATCAAATGCAGGAATGACATGGTGTATATATATAATACTGGAGTACCCTTTCATGAAGGGATACATCCGTATGAATACAAGTGATATATGTACAGGGGTGTAACCCTTACATGGGAGGTGTGACTGTATGTATACCTCCACGTACAGGGAGGGGGTGTAACTATTCATATATATGTACGAATAGACAAGTGTGGTTCAACTGTACAGATGAACCACGGGTGAACCAAATCGAGTTTTAAACAAAACATTAAAACTCCTATAAGGTTTTGTCCACACCCACACCCCGACCCCGACCTCGACCTCGACCTCGGCCACGGCCACGGCCACGGCCCGGCCCGGCTCGGCTCGACGCGATTCAAAAGCACCCCAAGGACCCCCCACACACTAGAGAGTAGGGTGTCTTCCTCTCCAAAAGGCTCACACCGTAAGGAAACAATCCTATATATATACCCCTCAAGTAACTCTCCCACAACCAATGTGGGACTATTCTTGAGCTCAATTCTAGCCTCTTGCACACAAGAGAGTACAACCAATTTCAAACAAAATAGAGGAGGGAAACAAAAGAGGAGGGAATGAAACAAAACACAATTTTGAAACTTTGACACACTTGAAAAAGTGCTTTTTGAAACAAGTGCTTTGACCCAAAGTGCTTCTATAAAATAATAATACAACAAGATGAGTTCTTGTAATTGGTTGCATAAGTGAAGCAAGTTTTGACAAAGAAGAAGAATGGAAGAATGAAAAGGGGAAGGTAAGGTAGAAGCTCAAGCTGTAACATGATGGATTAATGGATGCTTTGATATGAGCAAAATGTCTTTGGCTGTGTTTTCTTCTGGCGTGTGGAAGTGAATTTATAACAAAGAAATCTTTGAAAAAGAGCCCGTCATGCACCTTGCTGCGCAGACATAGGGTGCAATGACCGTCTTACTCCCACTCGGGCAAGACACTCAGGCAAGATTAAGGCAGTCATTGCGCACGATCCTGTGTCTGCACCGCAGCACGCCGTAGAGGACCCAAATTGTGGAAGGAAATGGATTGGATTTTGATTGGTGTGCATTTGATCCTTGGAAGGGAAGTATCAAAGTCTTTGAATATTAATATTTCTATTTGATTGTTTAACAAATTTATTATAGAAGCTTCCTTTCAATCGAACTAAGGTAGTCAAAACAGGCCTTGATCCGTACAACTAAGGGTGTCAAAGTTCAACTGAAATTGGTTGGACCAACCGATGGATTGGTTCAACCTGAATTGAACTCTTCTTGGTTTGATTATTTTATTTTTAAAACTACTATCTAATAGTGAAAATTCAAAACAAAAAGGATAGCTCTCCTTGTTTACATGAAGGCATTACTGGACATTCGGCCAACAAACGCAGCTGCCATATCTTTTTGCAAGGCGAAACCCAACCAAACATTTACAAAATGGTCTAGATCGCTTGACATGGCATTGGATTTACTGCATGCTGGCCATGCCGCCAAAAGTGTCCATGGCGAAATTATGGATGGAGTTTTATGAACCCAGTAGATATCAAAACCAAATTGGATCAATCGAATACATCAATCAAAACAAAAATTAGACCAACCCAATAAAACACTGAGATGGGAGCAGTAATAACCTGATAAGTAATCAAAACCAAAAAAAATAAAAAAAAAGATTTTCATGGGAAAAGGGTTGTCCAAAGTCTGAACAGTGTATTTTTATTTATATTTTGAAGAGAGAAAAATAATAAGAAATTCTATTGGGCGTTAGGCATAGGAAAAAACTCATATTCAGAGAGATTTTTTTTTTTCTTATATATATATATACATTCAGACTAAACCCGATAGTAACCCAATTACAAACCTATGAAAAATGATAAGAAATCAGGCTAAACCAGACCAGAACTGAAACTAATCAAAACCAAATTTTTTTTTTAATGATTTAATTTTGTCTTTTTATTTTGGGGGGGGGGGGGGGGAATGAATGATTTAATTTTGTGTTGACATAGTAATAGATCCAAATCAATTTAACTCGATCGAAACTGGATCGAACCGACCAATTAACACCCTTATGTAGAACCATCTCCTTCATGGGTAAATAGGTAATACTTCGGATATCAGTGACGTGAGCAATGATAGAAGTTAAGAAATTTCAACAAAAACAAGAAAGAGTAAATTACATGCACCCCACATGTTTGAATCAATCACAGAACACCCTCCTTTATTTCAACAATTACATCCGTACCCATGAAGGCTCACGGTCAAGGAAGACTACAGGATCAAAACAGATATGTCTGAGAGTTTGAGGAAAGCCCACAATGAGCAACTCATCAAATTACAAGAAGCAAAATCTGAGATAGAAAAGCATGCCCAAGAATTAAATGCAAAAGTAGATGAAATCTCTCTGGCAAGGCAAATGTACGAAGATCTCAAATCCTCTTGGAAAGAAAAACAATCAGTTCTTTTGCATCTGAGATCGGCAAATGATAAACTTCAAGCTAATTCTGCAGAAGCGTGGCATAAGTTGGAAGGAGAGAACAGAGAACTATTATCTGCTTTAGATGAGGCCTACCACCACAAGCACTGTGATTACGAAAATGAAGATCTTTGTTTAGTTGAGTTTTCTGGGGAAAATTATCTCCTTCAGTTTTCTGCCCGGGCCAGTTCCCTAGTTTCTCTAATAGGGGGTGGTGGACCCTATCTGGGCAAAGTGTTTGGGCAGGGGTAGAGTGGTCATTCTAGTCCCCCTTGTTAGAGGAACTGGGGAACTGGGCAGGACAGGGAACTGGAGGTGATAAAGATCTGTTTTTTTGGGGTTACTTTTGTTTCTATCAGAAGCTTTAACATTAAATGGGATTGTTTTAATTGGGGCTTTAACATTAAATGGGATTGTTATAATTTGGGGCGGATGGTGTTGCAGGAAGAAGAAGAAGAAGACGAAGAAGGGTCGTTTGGTAGGTTTACCATGGATGGTGGTGGAGGACAAGGTGAGATAGTCAGGGAAGAAGGGGGTGGGTGAGGTTGCAGGAGGAGGAAGAAGAAGAAAATTTGGGGATTTTAGGTTTGAAAATGTAAAAAGGGTATAAATGGTATTTCTATTTTATTATTTTAGTTCAAGATATAATAAGGATAAAAATATCTTTTTAAATTTTAAAATTAACATTTTACTAACATCATCAGCCTTCGTTAAGGGTGTCAAACGGTGAGGTTTTGATTATATGGTGCGATTCCGATTCGGTATACATTTTGCGAGGTTGAAATCAAAACTGCATCGGATAAGAATCACCCAAAATCAAAATCGTTTTAATGTAATGGGGTTTTAGTGGTTTCTATTCAGTTTTTGTTATCCGGTTTACATGCGGTTTGTAATACCAGTTTCACTTTTGTATTCTTTAATTTTATTTTTCATATCCTTGTTATGCAGGAGAAATTATATTGTTTCATACACATCTAACTCTAGACAAAGTTCGCTTAGACATGTTAGTTGCAATGATAATTTTAAGTGATTACTCAAGACAGCAAAGTACCACAAGGGAAACTAACTTGAGGACATCACCAATCCATACACCACTCAATTCATTAATAAAGTCCACCAAGACATACTCATACTAAAACCTTCTGTCCCTTCTTGAATTTGACACTCAAAGTGAAATTCAAAAAAATCTCAATAAGGAGTCATAATATTTTAGAGCGTTTAATCCCATTTTTAAACAAATAAGAATATTCTTAATCTAGGTTTTCTATCCGGTTTCTGTTTGGTTAATCGACGATTTTCCGATTTTGAATCGAATCGAATCAGTAATAGAACCTAAGAAATCAGAATCGTGTCGTTTTTATACAGTGCGGTTCAATTCGATCATAAACGATCGGTCCCAATTCTGACAAACGGTTTCAGTTCCATTTCGACACCCTTAGCCTTCATGGATTTCAGACTTAAAATTACCCCCCCCCCCACAGTTTCACCCCCTATTGTAACTTATAGCCACCCCTATTGTAACTTATAGCCACCATGAGGCTTGTTTAGTCCCATCTGATTATGTCTTACCCATTCTCAATTTTTCTGTTTTAATCTGTGCAGGACATCATATTCCTGGACTGAGTATGGCAGACTGGTCTTATATCATTTTACTAGGAGGCAGTCTGGTGTTTTTTGCTGCAGGATATATATACACTACCAACTGTATGGAACCTGACTTGTTTAGCATCCGGATAGGTCTTGACCATGTCATGTGCATGGGGTTGAAGATTCAAGAAGTATGGTGCTCCAACAATCAAATCACCGATGTTCTTCCATCTCCAACCAGAAATCCATCGCCCTGGGACCTCATCAAAGACCTATTATATATCTCAGATAAGGCGTCAAATATATGTTTTTGCTATAAAAAAATTCAGTTTGTATGGAACTAGCCAAGAATCTGGCTAAACATAGCCAGCTTACGAACTATGTATATATTCCTAACTTCTAATATATTTCTTTCTTTTTCCATAAAAAAAAACAACGGGAGGTGTTTTATAATAGGTCCAAACACGAGGGGTACATGAAATTTACTCAAATAATAGTAGAGGGTGAGAAGACGTAAGGATACCAAGGAAAGAGCAGGAAAAGTCCAGAAGAATTGTGAAAACGTGAAGGAAATGTAGGAAATTAACCTATCTTAAGGGGATTAAGGAGGGAAAAGTGTTATTTATCATTTTAAAAAACTAATTCCATCAAACATCATCACAATCGTCAATCACCCTTGCAAACATTTCCACAAACATCATGGCAATCGTCATTGTCTGCTTTAGATGAGGCCTACCACCACTAGCACTACAATTACGAAAATGAAGATCTTTGTTTAGTTGAGTTTTTTGGGGAAAATTATCTCCTCCAATTTTTTGCCCGGCCCAGTTCCCCAGTTCTTCTAATAGGGGGTGGTGGACCTCACCCGGGCAGAGTGTTTGGGCAGGGGTAGGGTGGTCATTCCAGTCCCCCTTTGTCAGAGGAATTGGGGAACTGGGCTGGGCAGGGAACAGTTTGTAACTCTATATGGTCTTCTTTTTGAGTGCTCCCCAAACATCACCTTACATGCGCTCACTAATGCCGACTGAGTTGGTAATTATGATGATCGAAATTCAACGAGTGGCTATGCTATTTTCCTAGATCTCAACCTTATTTCTTGGAATTCGCACAAACAGAAACAGTAGCTAGGTCGTTTACTGAATCCGAATACAAAGCCCTAACTTATGCAATGGCTGAGTTAAATCCTTATTCTTTGAGCTTGCATGGTCTTCACCTTCCTACTCCACCTATTCTGTGGTGTGATAATATTGGAGCAACCTATTTATCTGCAAACCCTATTTTCCATGCTCGTATGAAGCACGTCAAAATCGACTTCCATTTTGTTCGTGATTGGGTTGCTAAGCGCCAACTGTCTGTCCAATTTATCTCCACTGCAAATTTGGTCCCTGATATTCTCACCATGCCTCTCCTTACCGTACGATTTCAGTTTATGTGAGATAAGTTGAAGATGCCTTCTGTCTCTCCAACTTAGGGGTATATGGTACAAACAAGGGGTAATTAAAGTAGTCAAAAACTTAATTTTAAAAGAAAAATAAGGGTAAACTTGTCCAATACGATCGATCTATGCCGATACCATCATATTAGTTTAGAAAGTGACTAACACCCGATATGATACTGTGCATTAAAACTATGGTCTTATCCTGATTCTACTTGGTTTGGAATGGGTTCACTAAGATTCTAGTCTAGGACATGAACATCATTGCAGGTGGTGGGTTGGAGGATGGTGGGAGGAGATAAATCCGAGGGCAAAAAGGAGAGAGCAAGAAATAAGGGTATCATGGCTGTTTTACTTTGATGAAATTTTGGGTTTTGTTTAGACTAAAGATTTCATACACGGTCGTGCAAGTATACACTGACGTGTCCCCTCTCACATGGAGTTGGAAAAGTCATAAACCCACACCCCTATTTAAAGCATCAAAACGCCCACCCTCTCACATGCACAGCTTACACAACCATGTATTTATATTATTGGTGTTACTAGATTGGGGAAAATTTGATGTACTCGAGTATATGTATAAGGCTGCTTTAACTTCTTCCCCTCCCTCTAGTATCTCCATTATTGTGCTTGATATCTTACCTCTAAAGTAGGGTTGTTAATAGATCGGATTTGGCTCAGATATTGCTATATTCGCATCTGCATCCGATAAGTTTTCGGACGGATTCGGATAGTGCTAAACGGATACGGACACAGATATTTTATCCGTTTACATATAAATATAGCTTTTCAGATAGTTACAGCCTATCCGTATCCGCATCCATTTAGCTTTTGGATGGTTTTAGATAGTGTTAAATAGATACAAATACAGATACAAAAACAGATTTTGGCTATTCATTTACACGCCCTACTCTAAACGCCACTTTGTTTTTTGTAATTTTGTGCATGTTGACCCATGCTATTTCTAAGTGGGTCCCTTCTTTCCCTGTCTTGGGTTTTGAGAGTCTTCTATTTTGGTGGTCCTTTTGAATATTATAAAGCAGTTTTTACCAGTTGATATAGAATATATTATCCCCCTCTTGAGGGGCTTTGCACCCAAAAGAAAAATGTCCCATTAATCAAACATAAAAACATGAACCATTATCATATGATAGTTGTTACAATGGTACATCATGATCTTATATAGACTAGCTAGGTCAAAATCTTCATTAAAAAACCCAAACAATAAAACTAAGGCCAAAGTATTATAGATATGACCCACAAATCACTACTCTCCACCCCTCGCCTCAATCCTCACAGGGAAACCTCCTTTCATTTTGGCAGTTAAATAAGAGATAAAAACCGGTTCAAAACCATTCTCCGCCGGCACCACCCGATACTGTCTTAGAACTCCGGCTACCACCCTCTTCATCTGCAAGAATGCCATTTCCTTCCCTAAGCAAATCCTTGGCCCTGCTTGAAAGACTGCATATGTGTATGAATCCCTTAGCACAAACCTCCATTTTCCGGTAATCTCCTCTTTCTCCAACCACCGCTCTGGGCGGAACTCCGCCCAATCTTTGCCCCACAATGACTCCATCCTACCCATCGCATAGGGATGATATAACACTTGCATTCCTTTCTTCACTACAGACCCATCTGGCAACACATCATCGCTTGCTGCTTGCTTACCATCGGAAGGGACTGGCGGGTAAAGCCTCATGCTCTCGCAGAGAGCAGCATGGGTGTATACCATGTCCTTCACCTCATCGAAATGATCAACCCCTTCTGGTTTCTCCTTTATTATCTCCTTCAAAATCTCATTTTCTATACGAGGATTCCTGGAAATTAACCAGAAGAACCATGTCAATGCTGCCGATGTAGTATCACGACCAGCTAAGATAAAGCTTATGACCATGTCTGTAACGAAATTCTCATCTAAATGGCCGGAATTCAAGATTCTTGAGAGGAGATCCTCTGTTTCTATTGAAGATTTCTCTTCTAGTTCTCGTTTCTTTTCTCTTACAATATTCCTTGCGAATTCACGAACTTTTGAAGTTGCTATTCGCAATTGCTTCTCTGACCCAATATCAAATGCCTTTTTCACCTTCCATATCCCTCGGAAAATTGAACGAAATCGCTTGCTGCTTAATAGTGTAGCTTCTTCAAATGCAACTGCAAATTCTGTTTCTGGTTGTGGGAATGATGGGGAAAGATACTTTGGGTCGAACCCAAAAGCAATTTTGCAGATATTATCGAATGCGAATCTTTGAAGGATGTCTTGCAGATCAAGAACGGATTTTTGAGTGGTGATGGTCAAGAAGAGAGGAAGAAGGCGATCTGAGAGCTCGTCTTCTACCACTGTCTCGACGAATTTCCGGAGGGATTTGGTATTGAATGCATGACTGGAGATTTGTCTCTGAAACTTCCAGCTTTCACCATCGATGTTGAAGATGCCAGAACCAAGAAAATCAGAGAGGTTCTCTTGAGAGAAACAGCCTTTTGGGTAGAGGGAGAATTGGGTCTTAAGGATGTGTTGGACATTGAGGGGATTGGTAGTAATGAGTTGACGATGGCCGAGAGAACGTTCAAGGATGATGGTTCCATTCTCACTGTTTTGAAGAAGCTCTGTTACCCATTGATTGAATCGATCTCGGTTGGCAGATATGGTGAGAGTTGAACCTAGTAAAGGATAGGATCTGGGTAGCTTAATTGCAGGAGATGAAGATGAGTTCTTGTAATTGGTTGCATAAGTGAAGCAAGTTTTGACAAAGAAGAAGAATGGAAGAATGAAAAGGAGAAGGTAAGGTAGAAGCTCAAGCTGTAACATGATGGATTAATGGATGCTTTGATATGAGCAAAATGTCTTTGGCTGTGTTTTCTTCTGGCGTGTGGAAGTGAATTTATAACAAAGAAATCTTTGAAAAAGGGCAGATGGAATCCTCCACCGCGCGCTGCCCATTCTGCGAATTTTTAACCTCTCAATTACACAGTCCGTACTTGACCGTCAAGAACATCTAATAGAGGAAGGTGGACCCCACCTCGGACTGTGTGTTCGGGCAGGGGATAGGATAGTCATTTCTGCCTCTTCTGTTAGATGTACTTGAGTCAAGTATGGGCAGTGTAATTGAGAGGATAAAGATCCCCATTCTGCACCCGTTGCGCAGACACAGGGCGCAATGACCGCCTTACCCCCACTCGGGCAAGACACTCAAGCAGGAGTAAAGCGGTCAATATGCACGGTCTTGTGTCTCCACCGCAGCTCACCGTACAAGACCCAAATTGTGCAAGGAAATGGATTGGATTTTGATTGGTGTGCATTTGATCTTTGGAAGGGAAGTATTATCAAAGTCTTTGAATACTAGTATTTCGGTTTGATTGTTTAACAAGTTTATTATAGAAGCTTCCTTTCAATCGAACTTAAGGAGTCAAAAAAGCCCTTGATCCGTACAATTAAGGGTGTCAAAGTTCAATCGAAATTGGTCGGACCAACGGATGGACTGGTTCAATCCAGATTGAACTCTTATCGGTTTGGTTTTTTTTTATTTTTTTTTAACTACTATCTAATAGTAAAATTCAAAACAAACAGGGTAGCTCTCCTTGTTTACATGAAAGCATTATTGGACATTTGGCCAACAAACGCAACTGCCAAACTTTTTGCAAGGCTAAACCCAACCGGGCATTTACAAAATGGTCTGGATCGCTTGACATGGCGTTGGATTTACCGCCAAAAGTGTCCATGGCGAAATTATGGATGGAGTTTTATGAACCCAGTAGATATCAAAACCAAATTGGATCAATCGAATACATCAATCAAAACAAAAATTAGACCAACCCAATAAAACACTAAGATCGGAGCAGTAATAACCTGATAAGTAATCAAAACAAAAAAAAGAAAGAGAGATTTTCCTGGGAAAAGGGTTCTCCAAAGTCTGAACATTGTATTTTTATTTATTTTTTGAAGAGAGAAAAATAATAAGAAATTCCATTGGGCGTTAGGTGTAGGGAAAACCTCATATTCAGAGAGAGTTTTTCTTTTTCTTATATATTCATACTGAACCCGATAGTAACCCGATTACAAACCTAAGAAAAACTATAAGAAACCAGGTTAAACTAGACCAGAACTGGAACTAACCAAAACCAAAAACTCTTTTAATGATTTAATTTTGTGTTTTTTTTTGTGGGATGAATGATTTAATTTTGTGCTTTAACATTAATTGGGATTGTTTTAATTTGGGGCGGATGGTGTTGCAAGAAGAAGAACAAGAAGACGAAGAAGGGTCGTTTGGTAGGTTTACCATGGATGGCGGTGGAGGACAAGATGAGATAAATAGGGAAGAAGGGGGATAGTGAGGTTGCAGGAGGTGGAAGAAGAAGAAAATTTGGGGATTTTAGGTTTGAAGATGTAAAAAGGGTATATATGGTATTTCTATTTTATTATTTTAGTTCAAGATATAATAAGGGTAAAAATATCTTTTTAAATTTTAAAATTAACATTGTACTAACATCGTCAGTCTTCATTAAGGGTGTCAAACGGTGCGGTTTTGATTACGATGCGGTTCCGGTTCGGTGCACATTTTGCAAGGTAGAAATCAAAATCACATCGTATAAGAATCACCTAAAATCAGAATCGTTTTAATGTGATGCGGTTTTAGCGGTTTCTATTTGGTTTTTGTTATCCAGTTTACATGCGATTTGTAATACCGGTTTCACTTTTGTATCCTTTAATTTTATTTTTCATATTCTTGTTATGCGGAAAAAATTATATTGTTTCATACACACCTAACTCTAGGCAAAGTTCACTTAGATATACTAGTTACAATGATAATTTTAAGTGATTACTCAATACCGTAAAGTACCACAAGGGAAACCAACCTGAGGACATCACCAATCCATACTCCACTCAATTCATTAATAAAGTCCACCAAGACATGCTCGTACTAAAACCTTCTGTCCCTTCATGAATCTGGCACTCAAAGTGAAATTAAAAAATTTTCAATAAGGAGTCATAATATTTTAGAATGTTTAATCCCATTCTTAAACAAATAAGAATATTCTTGATCTCAGTTTTCTATCCGGTTTCTATTCGGTTAATCGATGGTCTTTCAATTTTGAATCGAATCGAACCAGTAATAGAACCTCTGAAATCAAAATCGTGTCGTTTTTATACGATGCGGTTTGATTCAATCATAAATGATCGATTCTGATTCTAACAAACAGTTTCAATTTCATTTTGCCACCCTTATCCTTCATATACGGATGTAATTGTCAAAACAACGGGAGGTGTTCTATAATTGGTCCGGGGTACATGAAATTTGCTCAAATAATAATAGACGGTTAGAAGAAATAACGATAAGGATTTTACCTAAAAAACAAAGAAAAGAAGACATAAAGATACCAAGGAAAGAGAAGGAAAAATCCAAAAGAAATGTGAAAACGTGAAGAAAAGGTAGGAAATTAACCTATCTTAAGGGGATTAAGGTGGGGAAAGTGCTATTTGTCATTTTAATAATTCCATCAAACATCATCACAGTCGTCAGTCACATTTGCAAACATTTCCACAAACATCATGGCAGTCGTCATTATCTGCTTTAGATGAGCCCTACCACCACAAGCACTGCGATTACGAAAATGAAGATCTTCATTTAGTTGAGTTTTTTGGGGAAAATTATCTCCTCCAGTTTTCTGTCCGATCGAGTTCCTCAGTTCCTCTAATAGGGGGTGGTGGACTCCACCCGGACAGAGTGTTTGGGTAGGGGTAGGATGGTCATTTCAATCCCCTCTTGTTAGAGGAACTGGGAACTAGGCGTGGCAGAGAACTGGAGGTGATAAAAATCCATTTTTTGGAGGTTACTTTTGTTTCTATCAGTCTCAGACCTGAAGCTTTAACATTAAATGCGATTGTTTTAATTGGGGCTTTAACATTAGATGGGATTGTTATAATTTGGGGCGGATGGTATTGCAGGAAGAAGAAGAAGACGAAAAAGGGTCGTTTGGTAGGTTTACCATGGATTAGGGCTGTCAACGGATCGGATTCGGCTCGGATAGTGCTATATCCGCATCCACATCCGATTAGCTATCGGACTGATTCGGATAGTGCTAAACGGATACGGACACAGATACGGATCGGATATTTTATCCGTTTACATGTAAATTTAGCTTTTTGAATAACTATAGCCTATCCATATCCGAATCTGTTTAGCTTTCGGACGGATTCGGATAGTGTTAAACGGATACGGAAACAGATTTCGACTATTCATTTACACCCCTACCATGGATGGCGGTGGAGGACAAGGTGAGATAGTCAGGAACGAAGGGGATGGGTCCCTCTGCTGAATGTGAACACTGAACAGGCTTCTTTCTTCGTCTCTTTCTGTCAGATCGACATGAGTGAAGTAATGTTTCACCTTTGGAGCTAGGCACGTACCCTGCTGCTGCACGGCTGTCGTATCAATTATTGGGCTGTGAAGAGGCGTTTATCTTCATTTAAATGTTAGTGAAATATTAATGATCAATATTTTGGTTCAATGAACACATACAACAATCATTAATGCAGATCTAATAGAAATCATATTTGGATCCATATCGCGTTGATGAAGAATTTCTCAATCTTTAATTTTTTTTACTTTTCTTATTCTTCATAGTTTTGGCTATTGTCAGCGTTGTCTATTCCACTTTGTATGTAAATTATGAATTGGTTGCAAATAATATGTGTTGACAAATTTCATAGACACCCTTTGTAATTATTAAAAAAGGCAAGTACATCCTAAATCTTGTCAAAATATCAATCTTCCCCTTAACGTTAAGCAAGATCACCTTTAAAGATAAAATATCGATTTTACCCTCTTACTAATTTAAATAAAAATTATTAAGATTCCATCATCTTCCCAAATCGAACTTCCTCATCACCGGCCACGTTCTTCTATTTGAATCCAATTACGAATTAAGGCATCGACGAACATATCTCTCTGTATCTGTCGCCGAGAGGAAGCTCGAAGCATCTTGGTTGTTTTCAGACGGGAAAAAGAACGATGACTATGGTGGTTGGGCGATTCCGGCCGATCAAGTCAACGACAAGAAAGGTTTTTCTTGTCTTCCGAAAACCCTGATTGCGATGAGCTTCCATTTCTTCGACGATATTTAATTGACGTCACTGCCACGAATGCCACTGCAGGCATAGGGTTACAACGATAGGGTCTGGGGTCGGGTTGATTTGGGTTAGGCTAGAACCTCCTCTCGGTTCAGTGTTGGTTTCAACTAGTGCGGAGTCAGAATTGGGGGCAACCCAAGGAACTGGATAGCAGTGGTGGCGAGCGAGGGTTGCAGAGCTGCGAGAGAGAGAAAGCTATCCAGAAGGAGAGAGAGAGAGAGAGAAAAACAGGATTTAAATGCCTCTCTGCGAGTATTCAGAAATCAGAAGAGAGCGCTTCAAAATCCTTCGGTTACCGATCATATTGGGCACTGTCTGGTTGGCTTTTTTCTTTTGTCAAATCTTTGGAATTTAATTTGGCCAGAAAGAGAATTTTATTCTGGTTTTATACAGTATCTCTCGCGCTCCCTGATTAATGTCGATTTCACAGATTTTCCGGCCGTTTTTTCTCGTCCTGAAATAAAATGGGCAATGCAGAAGCGCACGAGGAGGAGCAGAGTAATTCAACAAGCCAATCCCAAAATCCCTTCTCCGTTTAGCTCTTCCAGTGACTCTAAAGTAGTTGTACTCGATGGGTTCTCTCTTACTGAACCGTCTGGGCGGCGATTGCAGCGGTGGATTGTTGCGGAGGTTGGGGTTTGGAAAAATCGATCTGTTCAAGCTTTGAATAGAACAAAGCTTGAACAACAATAGGAGAAGAAGGAGAAGAAGGAGGACGGTTGGAGAGGGTGGCGGGGTTGCAGGGGAGCAAGAGAAGGAGGGCTGGAGGGGGTGGCGGTGGTGGTGGTGGTGGCGGAAGAAACAACAGAAGGAGAAGAAGGAGAAGAAGAAGGGAAGAAAATGGGTTTCACAAGGGTAATTTCGTCATTTAAGTGGAAAATGGAGAAGAAAGTGGGGAAATGGGTTTCATAGGTAAGGCTCATTTCGCCATTTAAAAAGTGGGATATTGGGGATTTAACCTTAAGGGTATAATAGGAAGTTTACCCTATGATAAGGGTAATTTTGCCATTATAAAAGAGTTAACAGCCACTTAACTACGAAGACCTAACGGAGTGGACTAAGTTGAAATAAAAATATAAAATAAGGATAGTCTGTGATATTTTGACAAAATTTAAGATGTACTTGCTTTTTTGAATAATTATAGACATTTTTCACAATAAGGCCCAATTATAATAAGGAACACTAATCTTTACATTTTAAGACGATTAATTAAAGCCCACAATACTCATTAAGAGATCAGTCCTGTATTGGGCTTCATCCAATCTAACCTACCAATCAACATTCATCCACTAATCCAACCCACACAATAAATGGTACTAACGCATACATGAAATAACGTTATAGTCATGACTCACGATTCTCCATTGATGTTTCTCTTGGGTTTTATGTTTTTTGTTTTTTAATTTTTAAATTCATTACAGTAGGTTGTTTTAGTCAAATCAAAATGAATGAAATAATGAAGGGAAAAGGAAAATGAACGCTAACCGGTGTTGTGTGGGGACGTGTACCTGTGCCCAGATATAGTACCGATTAGCGTTCTTTCTCCCAATAATGAAATTTCTTCGAAACAGTGTATTTTTGTTATGTGCATGATATGCAATGTACAAATAGAATAAAGGTAATTGTGATCAATTATTGTAATTAGTTATAGGAGAGAAATAACGATAACCGTTGTGGTGCTTGGACGTGTATCTGCGCCCATACATAGCCCAATGTGAAAAGATCGACACTACCCCCTAAAAAGGTGGAAAGGACTAGGGGCAGCGCCGATCTTTTTGCGCCGGCCTGTGTCTGGGCACAGGTATACACCCAAGCACAACTCCGATTAGCGTTCCATTTCACGAGTTATAATTACTCCTTTTATTTAGTTATTGAAGGGAGTTGGGTCAATTATTGTGAATGGAGAGTGGTAGAAATTATCGTAACTAAGTAGGAGTTGCAACGGTTGTCATTACTAGGCAGCCATATTAAATTGTATGAAGCAATAGAAAGCATATCTGAATATTACCTAAAAAGTTTCCGATTGGGCCCGTTTACGACCCAGGTTTGAGAGCCATTGTGCTGCGTACAACCCTGGGCCCACCACATGGATACCTTCAAATCTAACGGTTGTAGAATATTGAATTCAAAATTACTAGAGAACCAGGGGAAAACCAAATCTGACCATAAAACTCTCCCGGTTTTGGTTCACTAACCAAACCCAACCCCCAAATCCTTCGAAACCCCTACATCCCCAAAACCGGAAGGGTTTTTTGGCTGGTTTTGATTTTCCCTTGATTCTATATTAATTGTGAATTTAATAATCTACAACCGTTAGATTTGAAGGTATCCACATGGCAAGTCCAGGGTTGTGCGTCGCACAATGGCCGCAGGTGAGCCAAATCCAAAAGTCTTTATTGAGAGAGGAGGATCGACTTCCTCCAAATTAAGCGAACTATAAACTCATTAAATCCCTCTCTTTTTTTATCGTCTTTTGTTTCTTCAAGATTGGTAAATGCGGCAAAGATAAATTAATTTGGCCGTCACAAGTTAGTCTTTCTGATGAAGGATGCAAAATTTTATGGGTTTTTGACAAATGCTCTTTTGAAAATGCCCATTTGTCCAAATACCTCCCTACAATTTTTCTAATTGCAAACTCCCCTATATTTTCAAAACTTTGTAGTACTTTGGTCCCGGCCGTTAATTTGGAACGTTAGATGTTAGTTTCAGGTATCTAATGATCAAAATGCCCTTTTGATAAAAATCTACCAAAATTTAAAAATAAAATGACCAAAATGCCCTCATCTTCTCCAAATGGTTTAGGATTTGAAACTGAATCAAACCCTAAACCATTTGGGAGATGAACCCTAACATCAAACCTACAAAACTGAAAATCAAACCCCCAAAATTGAAGTTGCAGCGAAGAAATTTGTGGATTAGGGCGTATTGATCGACATGGTCCTCTCCACTTATTATCCTCTATGGCCATTTAACGAGGTCAAGATTGGTGAATTCCATTCTTTACTCATGATTAGAAACACGGAGATTAATGCTGCTGCTTTAGTTGTGATTATTAATGAGGAGGTAAAAGAAAGAAACCAAAAAGGATCAGGAGCACATGATGATGCTGATGAGGTACTTGTGGAAAGGATTTGTTTGGTGGGTCTATGGTGCAATCATCACATCTCCTCCAATAGGCCATACATATAGGGCTGTAAACGGATCGGATTTGGCTCGGATAGTGCTATATTCGCATCCGCATCCGATTAGCTATCGGACGAATTCAGATAGTGCTAAACGGATACGGATTTGATATTTTATCCGTTTACATGTAAATATAGCTTTTCGGATAGCTATAGCTTATCCGTATCCGCATCTGTTTAGCATTCGGACGGATTCGGATAGTGCTAAACGAATACGAACACGGATACGGAAACGGATTTCGGCTATTCATTTACACCCCTACATACATGGATAGAGTTATCCAAATATTGGAAGGTAATGCTGAAATTGAAATTCCCCCTAATCCCTTTCTACCGGAGATAGACGATGAATTTCAAGAACCTTAATTGGCCATTAGCATGACCCTTTAGTACTGTTTTTTAACATTGATGACTACATAGCCATGAGCCTTCCGTTTATGTTAGAGTCGCTCCAAGTAGAAGCTTACAATAAATGATGTTTCAGTCTACAAGTATACTTTGTATCAGTATTGAACCAAAGAAGCCCCTGAAGGAACAGAAAAGAGTGGAAGTCTGAATGGATCATGTTGATCAATATGTCCTAATCCACAAATTTCTTCACTGCAACTTCAATTTTGGAGGTTTGATTTTAGGGTTCATCTTCCCCAAATGGTTTAGGGTTTGATTTTCAGTTTCAAACCCTAAACCATTTAGAGAAGATGAGGGCATTTTTGCCATTTTATTTTTAAATTTTGGTGGGTTTTTATTAGAAGGGCATTTTGGTCATTAGATACCTTGAAACTAATATCTAATATTCCAAATTAACGGCAGGGACCAAAGAGCTACAAAGTTTTGAACATAGGGAGGAGTTTGCAATTAGAAAAATTGTAGGGAGGCATTTAAACAAATGGGCATTTTCAGAGGGGCATTTGTCAAAAACCCAAATTTTAATTTTCTTCTGAGACCGGAAGGGGGACCAGGATCCCCTACAATACCGGCGGGGTGGTAGTGCACATCCGACGGCACAGCAAAGGCCAAGTGGCACACATGGCACACATGACCTCTACTGTACCGTCGGATGTGCATTGCCGCCCCGCCGGTATTGTAGAGGACTTTTATCCCCGGAAGGGTGCAACTTCCCTCACAAATGCTGCAAGAAAAAAAGGCTTTAGCGGTGGTATTTACTGCCGTTAAACATCTAAAAATTGCTTCTATAGTTCTATTGGCAGTTTTTTTCTCTCACATGTTTGCCTTCTCAACTAAAGATGCAATTTTTTCTTTTTGTTTCGAAACCCCCAAAGGATGAATTATAAAAAAAAAAAAAAAAAAAACCAAAAAACTGAATGATGCAACTCCTTTTAAAACCATTACAAAAAAATCAATTTGGCTCTCCTTCAGCTGTAGCGGAAGCTAGAGGGTCCAACCCAGCAAAAATAAAGAGTATGGTCATTTTATGAGGGGCCCACTCTATAAACAATCCTATTTCATTTAAATAAATTAAAACAGAATAGAAATACAGAAACCACCTGAATCCCGCTGTATCAGATCCACCTAATCACAGACCTCAAAACCCATTTTAGTTGTAGACTTTACATGGATATGATGGAGTAGTTGAAGACTCTTCTTCTTAAATTCACTATTCAGATATGGGATTTGGTTAATGTTATGTATGTCAAATTCTTGTACCCGTTTTGAAGAATGATCCGCTCCAACATTTTTGGTGGCGGTCCAAATAGAATTTTTTTTTTCTGAGATCTGTGATGGTAGCGGAGGGCTTAGACCGATTTAACCAAACCCAACCCAATCTGATGGAGGAGTATTTATATTCTTTACCCGCTTTGTTGTAAAGAGAGTGAGATTTGGGGTTTTTCGATTTAGGGTTTCTTGGAGAGAGGAGCAGCACCATTTTGGGTGTTCTTAGGAGATCTCCGTTGTAACTTTCTCCGATTTACATAGTGAAATAGCTTGGACTTCGCCCGTGGACGTACTACACTATACTGGTGTATGAACCACGTTAAATTTTTGTGTCATCTTTCTCTGTTTTTATTTTTGCTCATGTTTTGTTTGATGTTTGTTCTAGCAATTAAGATCAACATCAACTTTATAAGCATCTTAATAAGCTTGTGAGGTTGTGAAAGGTGATAAAGACAAGGCAAAAAATTCACCATGGAAATCACTTCCAAGCTGAGGAAACTGATCAGGGCCACCATTGGTTTTTAAACAAAGTGTTCAAACTGAAGAAGCATTTTTGCTCGTGTTTTGTTTGATGTTTGTTCAAACTTCAAACTTGAAAGAGAAAGAGTTTTATTTAGCTTCTGCATGCGTGGAGTATTCCCAAGTTCAAGACCAACTTGATAGTATTTAATCTGTAAAAATAATAGAATTAGTTAGCTAACATTTATACCTAATTTCTGGTTCTAGTTTTTATTATTATTATTATTATTTTAATAATTGATAGAGGAATTCTTGCGTCTTAATTCCAAGAAAGGAAACAGGAAGAAGAACGAACCCAAAAAAGTCGTCTCCCCATCATAGATGTGATTGATCACTCTCGACTCCTCCCATGGTTTCAAATTCATCATAGATGTGAATTTGAAAACTCATTGTGGTAGGCTATTTCACTCAGATTGAGATGAGTGAAATAACGAAATTTCATCAAAATAGTGTATTTTTTTTTTATAATTGTTTCGATTGATTGTTTTGGTGGGCAAATGGTCATATTAGGCTCCGATACTTCAAAGAAACTTTATTTTACTCTATAAAAAAGAATAAATTTACTTTCCAAATATAGCTAAGATTATTATTATTAGTATTATTTGGTATAACTGAATAGGTGGGTGAATAAACTTTTGGGCGAGGGTTCTCTCAACAAGTAGTACACGGAAGTGCATCAATGAGATGCAATAAAGTAGTATCATACATGGAGGGCAAACAGGTCATTTCATGTGAGGAAGAGAGAGATTGACATAGAAATGCTAGTGTATCCTATTCCATAAACTTTTTTTTTTTAAAATAAATATTTATTGAAGATTAAAAAGGAAACAATAAGCCTAACGACAGACTAAAGGCAATGAAAGCTAAAGCTAAAAAAAAAAAAAAAATGGGACTCAGTCCTAAAACATATTGGCAAGGGCAACAAGCCACTCACTCACCCAAGAGACATAATAAAATAAGTCCACGGGGGATCTGTGAGGCGCACCGAGGGGGTCCTTATCCTATTCGATCGTCGGGGGATCTTAGCATATAAACCAGGTTGATCAAGAGCCACACGGGCCAAAAGAGCCTCCACCTCTGGCGAAAAGGGAGATGGAATTTTTTGCAACCCCACTCCTAACTCCTTTTTAACCTGATGTTTTTGTACCGCTGCGTCCATCACCTTAACACCATGATTTGCTTGCCAATAACTGGAGTTGCCATATGGAAACCACACGACCACCTTGAAGAGCAATCCTACTGTAGCACCCCCAAATCCGGGTGAGATATTGGTGCTGGCCCTCGCGGGCCACCGTGTGACAATGGCAGGTCTTTCCCCTCACTTACATTTACATCATATGCAGCAGAAATAAATTAATCGCATATCTTAGAATTGCAGCGGAAATTATGCTTTTCGTTTCGTTGTGTCATAGTAGAATCTAATTATTCTAAGTAATTTTGTCACCAATTAACAACTAAAATAATTTTTAGATTTACATAACCATAGGTTCAAAGGATCATACTTAATTCTTCATACGTTCTACATCACAATGGAATATTACATACCATAAAAGTTTCTCGAATCAAAATGCTATCAGTCAAATCATTTAAAGACTCCCAATAGTTATCTAAATGTCTACGTTCCCCGAACGATATCAAAATATCCATCACAAACTAAAGAGTCTAAACATCATTAGACCAGTAATCAACTACTCTGGAAGTATCAAGTATTTTCCCCTAGCTTTCTTAACGCACTTCGTACAGTGACACTCCACATGAGCCTGCTCTGTAACTGCAAAATATTGAGGGGTGAGCTCAACTAGCCCGTGAGAAGAATAGTCATATTATGATGCAAGAAACATGGATGATAGAATCTGAACATGTTATACATTTGATCATAGATATATAATTAAGCATGGCATTTGAAAATAACACTAAAGACATGCTCAATGAAAATATAGTACATCTCTTAATTCTTAGGACAAATCATTTAATTAATTTGGTCTGGTCATAATTGTGAACTACCACTCATACGTAGAAAGTGAGGTCGTCATAACTACCATGAATGTAAGGTCTACTCCAAATTCTAGGCATCGTAACCCTGGGGCGGACCGCCATATCAATGAACAATGGATAGTCTACCCCTAGTTCCAGGCATCATAACCCTGGGAGGGACTAATCTCATCAGTATATAAGGGATAGTCTACTCCTGACTGCGGGCATCGTAACCTCGGGAAGGGCTATCTCAGAATATACTATGTCTACTCCTGGTTCCGGGCATCATAACCCCCGGGAGGACGTCTTTCACACTAGGTATGATCTACTCCTGATTCCGGGCATCGTAACCCCAGGAAGGATCACACTCTAGTATCTGTACACCTCATCCAGTACCTAACCCCCTACTGAAAAGGGGTGGTAGTCACATGGGTTCTTTACCATTCCATTCGTTTCGTTTCATTTCCATGAGTCTAACATGTATTTCAATCTTTCTTTCATGTAACTCATATTAGCCTTAAAATCTCATCATAAATAAAATCATGTATTTATATATCATCTAAAACATTCTAAGGCATATAATATAATACATTTCAATTAAACATAAATCATGATGCAATTAAACATATTTAATCACAAAATGCAGTAAAACTCAATAATATGATGATATTCCACTCACAATGCACTGTGTCTGTCGGATCTATGAGAACCCTTTCTGTTTCGTTTCTTGTGAATTTGTCCACATCACCTACAACAATGAATCCGTCGCCGATCCGAGCACACTATTGTTACCTTGGGTATTTGGATAGAACTACACCTATACATATGTATATTCCTATTATATCAGCAACATGCCTTGAGTGATCATATATAAACAATTTCATCTCCCCCTTGCATTCACATTAGACACATCAACACCGAAGATTCTATTTCACCCCATTCTGTCCACCAACAGAGAAAAATATGAAATAAAAACCTACGAGATTCTAAAGGAGTTGAAACCAGATTATAATGAAACCTAACTCATAGATATCAATATAATATGAAAACCTCATCATAAAAGCCTTTATAGGTTAGGTATTCATTCCCTTCAAATACTGTATCCAAACTGTAATAGATTTTGCACAACAGAACCAAAACATGCATTACTATCTCTTCCGGAACTCATTTGACTTCAAACTTTTTCACAAATTTAGAAGACTCCTTGAATTCCATTTACTCTAAAAGTCGGATAAAAAATAGATTTCTAACTCCTTCTGACACAACCATCAATCTCAGGTATAGAAAACTACCCTAGCAGTGACCAATCCAAATATATGAATATATTCACGTATCAAATCAACCCATTATCACTAGAAATTTTCAGCATATGTTCTAGACACATAAAGATACATCCCATGATTATTTCATAACAAAAATCAATGTCTAATTATACTCTTAGACATTGGGTAATGAGAGCATGCATGGAGACATGATGGGAGTGGTATTTTCGCCTTTCCATGGGGGTGAGACGATCATTTTGCACCCCCATGAGTCTAGGCACAGGGCTTATTGGCCCAGTTAGTGTTCTTTTTGCTATAATATATATAAGGGAGAGAGAACGGTACTTGGTTGCGTGACCCCTGTGCCAACACGGGGACCAATGGGAACATACACCCAAGCATCCAATATGGGGGGCAGGGTGGTCATTTTGCCACCCATGTGTCTAGACTTAAGGGGCATGACCAAGCAGCCTTCTTTTTTCCTAATATATGATTATAGAAACTAATATCATACATTCGGTCAAAAAACAAGGTTAAGTCGACCTAGCCTAGCCCTAAGATGACCAAAATAGGGGGGCTATCGGGGTTAATTAGGGCTGGGCTGGATCGGTTTGAGCCCGGTAGGGCATAGCGTGGGCTACAATATCCTAGTCTGACATAGAACTGGACTGGGCTTGGGTTGAGCTAAGGGGATCTAGGGTTGTGTTGGGGTTTTAAAAAATCCGGCCAACCCAGCTCAATTGCGCCCCCTAGTTTTGACCTTTCAATTATATCCACAAGGAAGGTGATGGAAATAACCCATTAACACTTGGCCTGTGGAACAAAACAAACCACACAATGAGACTCTTGTATACTCCAGCTCCAGCATCAAGTTGTTTCCTAACTCAAATTAAGACTTTAATCCATTAGTAGCTCATACTGAATTGACAAAGGGTACGTAAGGGTGTGAATTGCAAATTGAAACCACTAATGAAGTTGAATTGAACCGTTTGAATTGGAATCGATACACCGTTTACTAATCGGTTTGGTTTGAGTTTTGAAAAGTAATATCGTTTATTAAACAATTTGGTTTGATTTTGACCCGATAAATATTGTTTTTGAAACCAATTTAAATCGATTAGAACTTGTATGCTATCGAACCAATTATACATATTAAACAGATTAAAAACTGGTTAATCCTAGTATTCTATATGCAGTTTCTAGTGTTTTCTACTTAAGGATATTTTAATTCAATTTTACCCAAAACGGCTTGTATGAGATGAATTTAATGTGATCTAAGACAAACTATTTACCAAAAATTAAGATCATACGAATATAGTATATTGTTGTTTGTTAACACAAACATGACTCGGTTATCATATCATGTTCATTAGGGTTGAAGAGATTCCAACACAACACGAGGATGTCCTGACATGACCTATTGCCACACCTAGTTGCCCTGCAGGTACCTAAGAGATACTCTTAATATAAAATATCATGGTCATGTAAAAGCATCTGTGAGTGGATAGTGATTGGGTCACCCTAATCATATCAAATGGCACTACAAATACAATGCTACACAGGTGGCAGCCTTTGAGGAAATAATAGAAGTCTACCAGTTTGGTAGCCCTATCAATCCCATCTATTGAATATGTATAAACATTTGTCTTCTTCTTCTCTTAAACAGATTGAGTTATGCTTGTATTAGCAGCTTCTGAGTTCTTGTATTAACTTGCACTGAAATTTTATTTAAAGAATGATCTGATTTATTTATCTTCAACAAGATAAATAGTCTTTCACTAGTTCTTATTTTCTTGATCTGAACATGGTAATGATAAATTTGTTTTAATTGAAGTTTGGAAAAAAATATGCACAAAAACAAGTTTAGGTGTTAGATATACTTAGGCTGAATCTTGATTCTATATTTTAGTAGGCCTTGTTGAATAAATTGTCAGGATGCATAAATATTTATCAGTTGCTATTTTCCTTCCCCATGACCCCCACGTACATCCCTTCTTCTCTCTCTCTCTCTCTCTCTCTCTCTCTCTCTCTCTCTCTCTCTCTCTCTCGCACACAACACACACACACGCACACACGCACGCACACACACACACATGCACACACACACCGATGCACGCACGCTCCCACACACGCACGCACGCACCCACACACACACGCGCTGCACCCACACACACACACACACACACACACTTAAGCCTTTTGCTAATTTGTTGTTTTTTGTTTGAGGCTTGGCCTCTTGTTCCATTTGGGTTGTTGTATCTTCTTTGCTTTCTTTATTAACAGTTTGTATTCACCCAAAAAAACTATCAGCAGCAATAATTACAACTGTTATTCTTTTTATTTGTGGGACAGAGAAGCTACAAATTGGAGTTTTTTTTTTTTTTTTTTTTTTTTTCTATTTCTTAGCAACTTTTTTGTTCCGGTTCGTTTCCGGGAACCAAAAAATGAACCGGCCTTAAGAAACAGATTTCTCTTATTTTTTTTGTTCCCAATAAAAAATAAATAAAGAGAAATAGAGAAACAAAAGTGTTATCATGCAGGCCCTTGATCATTCTCTATTTATTACAAAACCAAATAGCGACCTTTAAGTATAAGAAGATTTGTTTTTTATTTTGTTTTTTCTAGGTTCAAGTGTGACCCACTACTAGGCAGCCAAGGGGTGGGCGCCAAGGGGGTCAGCCTTTGATGTTGGGGAGAGTACATGGGCTGGGGATGGAAAGGGTGGAAGGTGCATATCAAGCACCAATGCAATGAGGAATACTTGATCTACTTACCAAGCATCGGGCATGCTTTCAAGCGAGTAGTGCCAAACCACCAGAGGGAGTCTATGTCACGCCCCTATTCCAGACAAGGAATATAATATCATATAAAGGGTGACTAGGACGACGCGTGTCATCCTACTAAACCGCCCGGATCACTGACACAGTGTCCCAACGCACAGTCATATCCAATATTAACACAATATAATATCAGAATGCAGAAAAGAGGAATATTACATTCCAAGGATCAGTAGTATTGCGGAAGCGTATAAATCGAATAGTTACAAGATGTTCAAAGCTAGATGATAAATACAGAATTAGTTACATTTCCAATGATCATCTAATAACTATCAAAAATGGTATTACAAGAAGTATTTCACCATAGGCCTTAGCCTCAAAAGTAATCAAAAAGGGATCGAGTCCCGAATATCCTCACGGCCCGTAGGCACAATCATCGCAAGGACACCCGTCGCCATGTTCCTCAAACACGGCCTCCGGTTCCTCCTCACCGATCTCATCGTATCCCGAGGGCTGAACTCCAAGTCCCGCGAGATATCCGTCACCTGCACCATAATCTAAAAAAATGTGCGCACGAGGGGGTTAGCTCCACTGAGCCAGTGAGGGGATGGGAATGCACAAACACACAATTCACATAGTCCAATGATGCATGCACATGTTAAGTTCATTTTTCCACCTAACAAACAACTAAGTCAATGGCATATGCTACTGTGACAACTCGGGAGACATCGGGTCACTTAACTTATCGCCACAATGAAACCTCAATTGTCACGTGGGACCTACGCCGATCGAAGCCCCCAAGACCACTCGGGCGGACCCCGATAACCAATACTACCATGATCGGCCTCTCCCACCTCCACGAATCCGGTGTCTGATTACCCAACACCTAAACCCCTGTTGGTAAGGGTCGTAGCATAAGGGTGTGAAATCCTAGCCACAATATACTACATGCAAGTCCTATCGTCCCGAGAGGTAATCCGGCGCATCAACTTTTCATCCGGTTTAGTGCCCGGTTACAAGACGGCACGGCGCGCATCGAGTTCAACATGACATTCAACATAATTTCTTCATAAATGTTTATAGAGTTCGGGTTCCGCACCGGTATCCACCGGCACCGAGACCCATCAAGATACAACATTACCAATCAACATTATAACAAATAGATATAAAATTATGCAATATGCGCAAACATGCTTATTAATTATAATGAGTACATAATATATAATGCAATAATAATAACAAGCCCATACAACCAAACCCACTCACAACGTATACGCCAAGCACCCAGTTTATCAGTTGTCGCCTCGATCAAGCAATAAGCCACAAAAGTGAATATTTTAACCTATACAAAGAGTGGAATATGGTTAAACGAGCGAAAGGAACGGATCCCCAAAAGATCTCCCATAAACACTTAAGTATAAGGTTTCAGAGACGAAGTGGTTGCAGGAGTGGTTTCATGCCCAAATTCGCAACCACATGTAAATCCTAGGAAACCGGGACGCTTTTAGTCAAGGTCGGATGCGGATGTGGTTTCGTAAAACGAATCCAAGTGTAAATCCGAGCTTCACGGGGGCTCAGGACAATTTTTGTCAAGGTCGGATGCGGATGTGGTTTCGAAAAAGCGAATCCGAGTGTAAATCCGACCTTCACAGAATCCTTCTCGGGAAGGTAGTTTCGGGGTTTCTTGCAGATCCGAAATCACATGTAACCCTCACACCTTGGTCCAAAATCCAAGGATTCCCTCCAAGGACCCCATTTCAAGTGGTTTTTAAGGCACAAGGACTTCTAGAAAACTCTATCCTAAGCTCCTTAGGGTCCAACCTTAAATCTCCCAAATGGCAATGAGAACCCTCACATTAGAGCTCATAATGGAGTGAACTAACTCCACCATAGCTTGGCTTTAAAGCTCCATCTACTCCCTAGGTTCCAAGAGAGATCTAGGTCAATCCCTCCCATTACCCAACCCCTTTTTGAAATCCAAAATAGAAGAAGGAAGAAGCTTACTTACCCCCAAGATGAGAGCTCCACGATTTCTGGCCCAAGAGATGGGGTCTCCACCTTCCTCCAAGCCTCTCTCTCCTTCCTCTTTCTCTTTCTCTCCTCTTTCTCTCCTCTTTCTCTCCTCTTTCTCTCCTCCACGATTTAGGGTAGAAGAGGATGTTGAAGAAGAAGTGATGTTCTCTCCCCCTCCTCCTCTCTTTTATAATAAATGGGTCTATGGGTACCCTTAGTCAAATGGGTCATGAGGCCTAATGGGTCAACCCATTAGTCCTATGTGGGTAAGTGGATGGAATAACCCATCATTGGGCCAATAGGTTAAATGGGCCTGCCCACAACCTTAATTAAGGAAAAGCCCATTCTTAGATGGGCTCATATGAGATGGGTATAAGTCCCCAATGTACTTCCTAAAGGTACGCGGGACCCGAACTTAAAATATTCCCTTCTCTCATGAAATAGCTCGAGCGGTTCAAGCCCGGACCCGCACTTCGAGGTTACCAAGGGAAGAATAATTAATAAGACTTGAGGCTAGAACTTACTTTTCCCCCGTCATGGTTTATTACCCATGACCCGACAGCACTTCGCCACGGCAACGCTAAGCTCATCACGAACGAAATATCCAGGAGGTGACGGTCCAGATGCTCTCTCCCGAACTCCTCGCTTCCGGGCTGGTACTTGGAGGGTAGTCGCAAGTCGCGTCCACGAACTTTCCCCGGCGGTTGAGGAATCTTTCCTCCACAGGCAAACCGTCTTGTGGTCAACGATTTTGTAGCTAGGTTTGACCATCATGGAGAACAGTCACCAGCATACATGGCGCGGTATCTACACGTCACGAGAAGAAATGATATTTAATTATATCCCGGATCGGTATACGATCTAGGTCTCAGAGGGATAACAAGAAATTACAAGTCGGTTGTTAGAAACGTGTTTGTTCTTCTCTCGAAATACCCTTGAGAAGGGGTGCCCACTCATCCGGGCATGTGTAATCTTGTTCAGTGATTTTGGATTACACTTTTTGTCAAAAAAAAATTTATGGGAGGAACAATGAGTTGGATAAAGATGGAGAAGCAAACTTGAGTGTGGATTAGAAAAATTAAAAACAAAGGGAACTCCAAATACAAAATTATATCTTGTAGTTTTCTTTTTCCTTCTTGGAATCATGTTTTTCAAAAAAGCAAAGAAAAAAAGAAAGATTTTCTTTTGACATCTCTGTCAAATAATTTTATTATTTTACTTTTTTTTTTGGCATTTTTCGTATAACACACCTTTTTTTTTTTTTTTTCTTTCATTAATGGAGGTAAATTTTGTTATTTAACGTTGATATACCTAACTATAGCCACTCAATGATGTCTATTGTCAGGGATGTCCGATGGATAAAAGCCCACCGGACCACACTCACGTCTGCCCCAATTGACCCGGAATCAAGGATTCAGTTACATAAGGCCAGGGATTATCCATCATATGAGGATTGACTAATCCCATTCCTAATATGCCGCTATCGCTTAGCGCCACACTCCTATTCTTGGTTGGATTGGATGTTCCAAATTCCAACAACCATTTTTGACTTCGGTAGGGGTGCCCTTGTACTCTCTGGAGTACCCTTGAGATGCTCTAGGGCTGCTGTCCTTTGGTTGTAATTATTTTTTTCTTTCTCAGAAATTCGATATATCGATAAATTTTAAAATTAAAAAAAAAGAAAAAATTATAACCAAACTTGAACTTCATACTCAATACATAGCAAACCTGTTCATAATTATAAATTATGTGGTACACACCGGTCTTACAGTCCTAGTGCCTAAACCCCACTTGCATTGCATCTTTCAAAACAACTAAACAAGGGAAAGGCTATTATTTTTATTTTAATAAACTGCTTATTTGCCACACACACTACAGGCACATGGAACAGGTCCAAACACTGATACCGGATTAAGCCATCATCTGCTGGAACTCAGGGAAATCAATCACACCATCGCCGTTGAGGTCGAATGCCTTTATGATGCTCTTGCACTCTTCATTTGACATTTTGAATATCCTCTCGCAAATCCTCCGATGTAATGGACCCGCACCTCTTCCCATGAACATCCAAACCCTCTTTTCGGATCATCATCCCCACCTTGACGCTCCATCAACATTGCAAAATCATCAAAGTCGAAGCGCCAAACTGCCCTGCCGCAACGAGTTCATTGGTCACGCTTGAGCCTCCTCGGTGACATGAACTCCTTTTGAGGCAAGGTAGGATCTGAGTTCAGATCCTTCGATTTTCCCATTACCATTAGTATCCAAGTGGCGAAATATTTGTTGGAGTTCATCATTTTTTGATTGCTTTTTGGAATGCTGAAGGCGATGAACACTTAGCACAAAGCTCTTGTTGGAGAAGCATTTGGATAATGTTGCCTTGGAAACAACAGCAGTTGCCATTAGAGTAGCTAGCTAGGAACGTCGAGAGTAGTGTTTGTTGCTTCTTGTTGCCTCTTGCTCGATCTTTGCTGTGATGGAAACGAAAGAACATGCAAAGAGCCTTATATAGAGACTTCATGGTAAGTAAAAACAGAAAGAATCAGATTCTAGAGCTTAAAAAGGACTGGTTGTTGTTAAAAGTTCCTAAATTATTGAATTGTTGGAATATTTGCCTAGATAGATAAACATTCATTGGAGTGTTGCATAAAGACAAATCATTTTCAGTGTGAGAAAGAATAAATATCCAGAGTTTAAAAAAGGGACTGGTTGTTGTAAAAAGTTCCCCAAATTATTGTCATATTCGCCCAACAATCCCAAAGGTGTATGCATGGGTTGGGTCCCAGATTTGAGTGATGATGAACATTCTTGAATCCACACTCCTAAAATTTTGATTATAGGTAACACTGTAACATAAACTAATTAATAAACAATATTATATGCCTAATTTACTCACTAAACATGGAATAATTAACTGCATCCATCCATGCTTAGGAGAGAAGCATAAACCACTGTTTCTGCTGAGATAGTGGCAGTCAAAATCACTATGTCACTTTGGCCTTCCCATCCACAATGTAGCTATTGCAGTTGCTGTTGGGCAAATCTTTCTTTGATCCATTATTACAGTGAATTTTGTTGTAATCAATCAATCAAGTTTATAAGAATTGAAAAGAAGCGTTAGATACGTATCTATGGTTAGTTGGTCATTCTCTCTATATTGCAAAACCAAATAGCAACCTTAGATATGAGAAACAGGGAAAATTACGTCCCCTTCCCCTGTACTTTGCCCTAATTACACGTTCCTCCCCTTGTTTTTCCCACCTTACATTCGGTTCCCTTATAGTTTTCGAAAGATTATTAATTCCTCCCCTGCCATTAGCATCTGTCTATTATGTGCTGACATGGCGTAGTTAGATTTTTTATAATACCCAAATTAACCCTTGGCCATTGTGAGATGACCCATTTACCCTTTTAATAAAAAGCCAAAATAACAAGGGAAAGGGGGAGTTGTGAGATGACCCATTGTGAGATGACCCATTTACCCTTATAATACCCAAATTAACCCTTTTCATCCTCAACCTTTGAGCCGTGAAATCCCCGACGACGATATCCCTACCATTGCCTGAGTTTAGTCCATGTAAATAGACCCTTTTACCCTTCCCTTCTTTTTTTTTTTACTTCTTCTCCTCCTGCAACATCTTTCTGCAACTTCCATGAAATGATTGATATCATGGAAACCCTGGAGGCCCTACATACGAGAAATCCATTTTTTTGATAAGCGAATATAGAGAGAGAAGATTACTAGATTATAGAGAAAACTAAAAACTAGGAACTTTAGAGAGAGAGAGAGAGAGGCGATGCAACATGGAAGTAGCAGAGGAATTGGAATCGCTATTAAGGATCACGGACCATAGTCAACTGATGGCTGAAAATCGCCACATGGATGGAAAATTCACCAGCTACTATGGCAGGAAAACTCGTCAGCATTTCTAAATCGGCTCTGAATCATCGTAATCAGTCGTAAATCGAAACTCTAAAAAATAAAGACACAATGTCAAATTCTTTTTTGGGTTTAAACTCAGTTCCAATTAAGACTCAAATCGAACCTTGCAAGACTTGCAAAAAATGAGCAAACCCTTTTCACTTTCAAAAAATCCAATTTACTTCAAGATCAATAATATTCAACCAGAGCTCGAAATTTGTCAAATTCTAGGGTTTAAACTCAGTTCCAATTCGAATCTTCAGGGTGTGCATTTCTAAATCGGCTCTGAATCATCGTAATCAGTCTTAAATTGTAGTAAATCGAAACTCTAAAAAATAAAGACACAATGTCAAATTCTTTTTTGGGTTTAAATTCAGTTCCAATTAAGACTCAAATCAAACCTTACAAGAATTGCAAAAAATGAGCAAACCCTTTTCACTTTCAGAAAATCCAATTTACTTCAAGATCAATAATATTCAACCAAAACTCGAAAATTTGTCAAATTCTAGGGTTTAAACTCAGTTCCAATTCGAATCTTCAGGGTATTTGAAGAGCAAAATGCGGAGGTGTTGGCTGCTAGTGTCAATTGTTAAGGACCAGATGTTGACGCCAACGATCATTGCACTGGTGAACGGCGATGGATACACAAATGCTAAAATTATAGTAGAGCAAATCAAAGGATACCTCACGCTCATAACCTCCTGAGTTCTGGCATGATGCATCTTCTTCTTCTTCTTCAATAGTTCTTAATTCCTCTTCTGCTTCTTCCTCTTTTGGGCTTTTCTGTCTCGTTCTTTTGGGTTCCTTTTAAATGAATCAGTTTTTAGGTCGATAGGTTCAGTTGTTCATTGGTGTACAGGAAGTCAGGAATTGTAGAGAAATTTATTCAAGGGAAATATACTTTTTTGCAAAGATTGAGCCAATTAAGGAAACAAGAATATGGAGTATTGGAGCCTCTGTGTGTGTGCATAGAATATTGCCCAAACCAGCTCCATTGGAATTTCATAATTCATAAGGTCTGTTTTAATTTGGTTTGATGTGTATCCTCCATGGTTGATGGAGGTAAAGTCTGTGATTTTATTTGCTGTACAGGAAAGCAATATTACCCTTGACCCTCCCAAAACTCAGGCAATGGAGGTGGCTGTCGCCAAAGATGCTTGAAGGTTGCTGTCGCCGAAGAAGCTTGGAGGTGGCTGTCGTTGGAGAAGCTTGGAAGCCCTAATCGATTTTAGAGATGATGAAAGGGTAGAATTGGAAATGCAGTTTTAATTTCTTTGTAAAGGGTAATATTGTCTTTTCAAACCATTAACTAACAGCATCCTAACACCGTCAGCCACAAGGGGTCAAAATGTAAGGTGGAAAAACCAAGGGGAGGAACGTGTAATTAAGGCAAAGTACAGGGGAGCGGGATGTAATTTTCCCTAAGAAAATATTTTGGAAATCTAATGGTGTCAAATTTCAAGCCAAATTGGTCGGACCAACCAATCAATCGGTTCAACCTGAATCGAATTCTAATTGGTTTGGTTTTGGGATGGGGTTTTATGAAACTGGTAGATATCAAAACCAAATTGGATCAATCGAATACATCAACCAAAACTAAAATTGGACCACACCCGATAAAACATTGAGATTGGAGTGATAGTAACCGAAGCCAAAAGCTCAAAAAAAAAAAAAAAAAAAAAAAAGAAGAGATTTTCTCATGAGAAAGGGTTCTCTGAACATGAGGCATTGCCTAAACCTATACACATGATTATTTTTTATTTTTTATTTTTTGAGAGAAAAATAATAAGAAATTCAGCTGGGCCGTGGGTGTAGGAAACACCTCGCAGACTGAACCTGGTAGTAACTCGATTACAAACCTATAAAAAAATTATATGAAACCAGGCTAAATCAGACCAGAACTGAAACTAACCAAAAGCAAAATTTTTTTAAATGATTTAGTTTTGTGTTGACTTAGGCCTGATTTGGTATGATTTCTATTTCAATTTTGGATTGATTTCTTGAAATAGTCAACAAATAGATTTTTGGTCAAAAAATTGAAATTGTTTTGGTTGTTTCAATATGAAATATTTCAAGAATAAAAAAATTCATTTGATAGTTCAAATTCTAAGAATAGATTCTCTATATTTCTTTGGGAAGGATGGTGGTGGTGCCGGTGGGGTAGTGGTGGTGGTGACGGTGGTGGCAGGGTAGTGGTGACATGGAAGTAGTGGGGGTGGTGGTGCCAGGGTGTCAATTTGGGACCGGAACCGGGAACCGTCCCAATACCGTCCCGCTAAAACCCGATACTAGACCGTCCCATTAGTAAATGGGACAGTACTGGTATCTGATTTTGGTACCGAATGATAAATGGGATGGTACGGTTCTGGGATAGGATTCCCAATGGTACCAGTACCGAAATATTAATTAGGTACCGGATGGTACCAAAACTACTAGTACCGTTTAAAAAGAAAGAATAAATAAGATGTTTTTAAAAAAAAAAGAAAAAGGAAAGGGTATAAGAATTACGACTCATTAGGGTTTCACTAATTGTCTTTTGAATATGAAGAGGAACAACAGGTCAACAGCCATAGCTTGAAGTGTTTCCTCACAGAACCTACTACAGTGTTACTCCCTCCTCCCTCGACCAACTACATCTACCAGGTTCTTCCTTTTTGCACTTTAGTACTTCGTACCATACTACCATGTGGCATGTGTGATAAATGGAGTTTTGTTTGAAAAAATCAAAGAGGAAACACAACGGGATTCTTCCATTTTGTAGGACTTCTCTAGATTTAAAAAAATGAGAAGCTTATTACATATGATCTTAGGAAGTTTGAAAAAGTAAAACTATGATTTCATAATTTAAATTGCTTTATAAAAAACAGTAGACAACTTAAATTTCATGATAGTGAACAAATTCCACAACACTAATAAACCTGCCTTGTTAGAAACAATTAAACTTCTCCCTTTTTCTACAGTGCCTAGAACCATTTAAGAACCGGTACTGTCCCGTCCCGCTAGTAATCGGGACTGGGATCTGGGTTTGGTCCCGTTAACTAAATGGGACGGTACTGGGATTGGCACTTTTAGTACCGGTACCGGTACCATCCTGTCCCAAATACTGGTAACGGTACCATCCCGTCCCAAATATCAGGAACCGTCCCAATTGACACCCATAGGTTGTGGTGGCGATGGCAATGGTGGTGGTGGTGGCGGTGCCAATGGTGGGAGTGGGGTGGTGATGGTGAGACCATTAGGGGAAGGGTACTGTTTTATTTTTAGCATGAAATTACTACTTTGCCCATGAAATTAACCATGTGTTCATTCAAGAGCAAGAGTGCTAAATCAAATGAAATAGAAATTCTGAAACAGCTCCTCACCTATTTCAGAATTTCTATTTCACTTGATTTATATTTCACTGAAATAAGGTGCAAGGAAAGAAAAGAAAAGGTCTAGAAGAGTTGCGAAAACGTAAAGAAAAGGTAGGAAATTAACACGTTGAAATGGCCAGCGACAACGAGTCAAGGAGCCGACATTGGAATTTTAGGATTTGGATCCCTTTGCCGCCTGGTGTTGAGTGCAGTACGATTGGATTGGTATGAAATCCACATGGCAGCCTCTGATTCGAGCATAACGCGTAAGTCCTTCAATCTTAAACTGCCGAGGATCTATATTCAGAATTTTTTTTTTTTTTTTTTTTTTTTGGGAATTGGAGGTGTTCGGCCTTTCGCCGATTAATTCTCCCAAGACTCGTGCTTGATCCTATAGATACTGAGGCCCCATGTTCACCAGGAAATTTCCTCTCAGACAGATGGCCCCAAGGAGGGAGGCGGAGTCGAACTCATGGCCCAACACTTCCAATGGAGGGATCTCTAATAAAGGTGAAGTGTTATTTATCATTTCAAAAAACTTCCTTCAAACATCATCACAGTCGTTAGTCACCCTTGCTAAACCAAAACAAAAAAAAATGTCACCCTTGCAAACTTTTCCACAAACATCATCATGGCAATCGTCAAATTGCTCCTCTAGACTTGCTTATAATTGAAGTGAGGGAAGTTTCCCAACATAGTATTGATGATATGACATGCACTAGAAGGATGATTGACTCGTTGGTGCATGGGGAAGTTGTTGGACATGCTTGAACCGAATTTGCTACACATGCTGAACGGAATGCTCCTTGGACTGGACTGGATTGGATGGCCTTGAACACGAGTTATTAATAATGTAAATCTTGGATCGGTTTAAGATGTAGGTTTGATTCTGCATAAAAAAGATGGAGCAATGAGGTAAGAGTGTCTATTGGTTTGGTTTCGATTATTTGGTTCTATTTAATAAACATAATGTAGAAATAGAACTGAACCGAGAATAGGAAGTCATTTTCAAAATCAAAACCGAATCTTGGATTTGATTTCGGTTTTTATTCAGTCTTGTATTCATCTTCTTACTAGGTTTTAATTTGATTTTTAGGTCTTATTAAATGTTTGAGCCAACATTTTTTCACCAATAAAAAATCCTTATTTGTTAGGATCATAGTGTACCAAACTTTTCTCAAACACTAATATGGAAAAGAATTTATCATCCAAATTTGATTAAAAAGAATATAACTTTATACGATTTCTTATTCGGTTTGAAAATAAGTAATTTGGTCGGTTTAACGGTTTTAGGCATGAAATCAAAATCGAACCAAACCTAGAAAAGATTACAGATTTTGAAACCAAAATCAAAATGATTTACTTCGGTTTGATACGGCTCGGTTTTATCGGTTTCGGTTCTAAATTGACACCCTTACCAGGAGGTAGTTTGGATAGCTTCTGTATTCAAACCTGGGCCCTACAAACGGCACATATTTAGAGAACTTATATGAAAGGAAAAATGTGCCAATTTGATTCATCTGTCACATTGCATAGATCACAACATTGGTCAATTGGAGTGATTGATCCAAGTTTTTCTCTGTTAAGATTCCTCCAACCAAGAACTTTTAGTCTCCTAAAAACTTTTCAGACTTAAAATATATATTTTTAAATAATTAGCAAAATCTGATCAAGAGTCATGCCAATTTGGTCGGTTTAAATAATTAGACTAGATCCGAGTTAGAAATTTTTCTATGTTTATATCCAAATAAAATTAGCCGAGTTAACTAAAAAATTTGAAACCCCCATCAAGAGGGAAATTTGATATTCAATTTGAATTTATAGTTCAAACTATGAGTAACTTCAATGTCCAGTGGGTCAATAGTGAATTTGTAGTTCCAACTTCCAAGATGTATAATAGTGATTGGTTATTAAAGCATGACTTGTGCCTATTGAGATTTGAGAGCATTGAGATATCAGTCTTTTTTCTTTCAATGCATGACTTGTCCCTTTTTTATAAAGAAAGCAATGAAGAGATTTAAAGTCAGCTTTAGACATGGGAGAGAGTGAGTCTCAAACTCCTCACCCCCTCACTCTTTGACGCCTTACTTGCCATGTGGGCTCCTCAATGATGTGGAAGATCCAACAAAAATGACCCGGTCCTAATGTTGAGATTGTATCCATGGTTGAGTTATAAGTATCAGATTACTCGATACGATTGATACTGCATGGTTTTGAATGTGATTGATACCATATTAGTAAAATGATACAAACTAGGGATAAAATAGTCAAAAAACCTGTCTTTTTAAAAGAAAAACAAGGGTAAACTTTTCCAATATGACCGATCTATACCGATACCATATCAGTATCATATCAGTTTTCAAAGTGATTAATACCTAATCTGATACTGTGCACTAATACCATGGTCTTATCCTCACCCTACTTCGTCTGATTTGGGTTCACAAAGATTCTAGTCTAGGACATAAACAACGATTCAGGTGGTGGGATGGAGGATGGTGAGAGGAGATAAATCCAAAGGCAAAAAGTAGAGAGCGAGAAGGAAGGATATCGATCATGGCTGTTTTTCCTAGATAATATTTTGTATTTTGTTTAGGCCAAAGACTTCATATACGACCGTGACAATAGTTTGTGTTTTATTTAGGCCCAAGATTTCATACACGTGCAAGTATGCACGGTCATGCCCCATCTCACATGGAGTTGGAAAAGTTACAAACCCTCCACCCCTATTTAAAGCCTAAAAAATCCCACCCTCTCACATGCACGACTTTGATCGGATCGTAAATATTCATGAAAAGTGATATTTAATTTATGTTTTTAATTTACCATTCATGGTTAAATTGATATCATTTTATAATTTTTATGATCATATGCAAATGATGGCAGCCTGGAGATTTGAAGCATATTCGCATGTTTAAAGAGGTTCGCAGATTCGACGTCAATGAGCACAGGGATGATGTAAGCATAGGAAGTCGAGTCTGCTTTGATTGGTTGGATTTAGTTTTAGAAATTTTGGTAAAAAAAATCTAATAAAAAAATAATATTATTAAGTTGGAGGGCAGAAAGGGAATTTCAAGAAAAGTTTTAAAATCATATTAGGGTTTTTAAGAGGATTAAGAGGGGGAGCATGTGCTACCCACGATTCTCTCTCTCCCAACGCTTCTCTAACTCCCTCTCTTATCTCCCTCTTTTCTATGACGTCTCCTAAAATCTCATCCCTCCATTTTCTCTCCCGCTTTCCTATTCTCTCTCTCCCAAAATCTCACGGGTCTCTCTTTCATTTTTTTTCCAAAAAATATATATATAAAAAAATGAAAAAAGAAAAAATGGTAGTTCCCAAGTCCAAACGGACTCTCTCCTGATTCCCTTTTCATTTTCCCTCTCTCTCTCTCACTCTCTCACTCTCTCACATGCTCTCTCTTGGGTCTCTCTTTCTTGTTTTTTTTATTTTTTGTTGTCTTTGAGACCTCCCCGAGCCAGCAAAGGGACAAGGACGCATCGCACACTTCACCAACCTTTTTGTGCTCGTCGTACTCCATGAAAGATCACCGTTGCGGTCCATTGTCAGTTAACACCATGAGTGGTTAAGTTTCCTTTATTTTTAGGTGTAGATAAACCTTTGACAATTGTTATTTAATTTCTGGTTTAAGCATAATTGATTGTTTGATGTTGAAACTCTATCCATTCGTAGATGATTTTAATTGAATTATTTAAAGAAAAATTACAAGATTAAACAAAACCAAATTTGCTCTTACAAAATTAGCCACTCATTGTTTCAAATAACAAAAATACACTGTTTTAAGTTTGGGTTTACAAAACTATCCAAAATTTTATCCTCCCCAATCTGAAGACAGATTTACCCCTAACCTTACCTTCTCTGTTCGACACCACTGAACCTTACTTTCTCCGATCACAGTTGAGGAGCGGAACCTGTTCTTTGCCCAACCTGGTCTCCGCCGTCAACGAACAAAGGTGAGATCTTCTATCATGGAAGATGAGCTTGAACGGGTCTCCTCTCGGTCGCATTCAAGAACGCCATTGGATCTTTGTGTGCGGCCCCAAAGCCAGCTTTTTCCTCATGATTTCTATTTTGAGGCATGGAACAAAGGGACTCTCTTTGCTGCAATCGATGACACCAATTTAGGAGGAGAAAAGAGCCAAGGAACAGTGGATGGTGTTTTGGCCCCTAGCAGCCCTGAATTTGCTTTATTTAAAAATAAAAAAAAGGAGAAAGGGAAAACAGAGAAGAAGTGTTGATGAGGGAAAGAGCAGAAATGCAGAGGGTGAAGGAAAATGAAGAAGAAGGGGCCAGGGGGAAAGAGCAGAAATGCAGAGGGAGAAGAAAAACGAACAAGAAGAGGCCAGGGGAGTACAGAACAGAAATGCAGAGGGATAAGAAAAACGAACAAGAAGGGGATAGGGGAGAAAGAGCAGAAATACAGAGGGAGAAGAAGAACGGACAAAAGAGGGCTCAATGTCGCAGCCTCCGCCTTGAACCCTCGTGTCCGTTCCTCCCCTCCCCTCCTCTGCCTCAGCATCGCATTACTCTTTTTGCTTATCCAAACGCTTAATTCCACGTATTCTAAATGTGCTTCACTGCCGGTCTTCTACCATCACCGACCACCAATCTATAGGAAGTCCTTAGATTCCACCATTTCCGTGATTGAATCCACTATATTCTGTTCCAAATGGGCATCGGTGTGGTTGCAAGTTGCAACCCATCGCAGGCGATGGGATGCAGGTTAGGGGGGGTTGAAGGAGGGCGACAGGAGCCAGAGGTGAGTTGTCTCCTTCATGCGAGTGGCTAGAGCCTCCAGTAGGTGGGTTGTGGGGTGAGAATGATTGTAGGGTTGGGCGGGGAGTGGTTGCAGACATGGCTGGCATGGGGTGTTGAGGGGAGGAAGAGGAAAGGGACAAAAATGTCAAAAAATATGTACTGGTGAGGGTGGGATACTGTTTTGGTTATTTTTGTAATAGTGAAATTCGATTTGGCTAGTTCTGTTAACATAAACATTGGATGGTTAGTTTTGTAAACTAAAACCCAATGTTAGTTAATCTTGTAATTTTTCCATTATTTAATTTAGAGAATGTGCTTGTGTAATTTATATTTATTATTCAAACTATAGTTTTTATCAAAATTTTGGTTGTACAGATGATAGCTTATAACTGAACGAATTAAGGATGCTAAGCATATGCGAAATACGATAGTGATCGACAAGATAGGTTATAACTAGGATGAACTAAAATTAGCATTCTATGGTTGCATTAGGCTTGAGCTATAAAGAACCGAAGTATGTGCCAGAGTTAAATAATCATGTCAATGGGGATTTGAAACCTAAAGGCTGTTTTTCTCATCAATTCGCACTATTGCTAATTAGTCGTTAATTTAGTTTTAAATATTACAAATTGCTTTTCAAAACCACTATCAAATCATCTTAGTAGATGTGACATTTTAGTGCATTTAGCTTTCCAGTTCCTCGTGGATTCGATCCTTTTTATCATTATCCTAACAGTAATCTAGAATTTATTTTTGATCTCTTAACGACACGATCAGATTTATACAGCCATGTATGAAGATTGTTCCTTTTGTTTAAGTGTTACTAGATTGGGAAAAATTTGCTGTACTCAATTATATGTATAAGGTTACCTTTACTTCTCCCCCTCCCTATATTATCTCTACTCTTGTGTGTTTGATATCTTACCTGTAAAGGGTACCGCTGTTTTTTGTTTTACATGTATTGGCCCATGCTATTTCTAAGTGGATCCTTTCTTTTACCCGACGTGGGTTTTGGGATTCCTCTGTTTTGGTGGACATTCTAAATATTATAAAGCAATTTTTACAAATTGATATGATCATATGACATATTTTCCCCTCTTTTCACCCAAAAAAGCAAAAATTCCCATTAATCAAACATAAAAACATGGACCATTAGCATATAGTAGTTATAATGTTACATCATGGTCTTACACACAGACTAACTAGTTCAAATTCTTCACCAAAAAAACCTAGGGGCACTGTTCTCTGTAACGCAATGCAGCCTGTGCCAAGGCACATGAGGTTGGGCACAATGACCACCCTACCCCAGGCACAGACTGCCCATGTGCCTGGGTATAGACTGCGTTACGGCACAGAGAACATTCTCCCAAAAACCTAAACAATCCCATCTAATCCTACTTGTTGGGTTGAAACAAGAAAAGTAATTAACATAAAGTATTATAGATAGGACCCACAAATCTCTACTCTCCACCCCTCAGCTCAATCTTCACAGGGAAACCTCCGTTCATTTTGGCAGTTAAATAAGAGATAAAAACCGGTTCAAAACCATTCTCCGCCGGCACCACCCGATACTGTCTCAGAACTCCGGCTACCACCCTCTTCATCTGCAAGAATGCCATTTCCTTCCCTAAACAAATCCTTGGACCTGCTTGGAAGACTGCATATGTGTATGAATCCCTTCCCACAAACCTCCTCTTTCCGGTAATCTCCTCTTTCTCCAACCACCGCTCTGGGCGGAACTCCGCCCAATCTTTGCCCCACAATGACTCCATCCTTCCCATCGCATAGGGATGATATGAGACTTGCATTCCTTTCTTCACTACAGACCCATCTGGCAACACATCATCGCTTGCTGCTTGCTTACCATCAAAAGGGACTGGTGGGTAGAGCCTCATGCTCTCGCAGAGAGCAGCATGGGTGTATACCATGTCCTTCACCTCATCGAAATGATCAACCCCTTCTGGTTTCTCCTTTATTATCTCCTTCAAAATCTCATTTTCTATACGAGGATTCCTGGAAATTAACCAGAAGAACCAAGTCAATGCTGCCGATGTAGTATCACGACCAGCTAAGATAAAGCTTATGACCATGTCTCTAACGAAATTCTCATCTAAATGGCCGGAATTCAAGATTCTTGAGAGAAGATCCTCTGTTTCAATTGAAGATTTCTCTTCTAATTCTTGTTTCTTTTCTCTTACAACACTTGTTGCGAATTCACGAACTTTTGTAACTGCTATTCGCAATTGCTTCTCAGACCCAATATCAAATGCCCTTTTCACCTTCCATATCCCTCGGAAAATTGAACCAAATCGCTTGCTGCTTAATAGTGTAGCTTCTTCAAATGCGACTGCAAATTCTGTTTCTGGTTGTGGGAATGAAGGGGAAAGATACTTAGGGTCGAACCCAAAAGCAATCTTGCAGATATTATCAAATGCGAATCTTTGAAGGATGTCTTGCAGATCAAGAACGGATTTTTGAGTGGTGGTGGTCAAGAGGAGAGGAAGAAGACGGTCAGAGAGCTCGTCTTCGACCACTGTCTCGACGAATTTCCGAAGGGATTTGGTATTGAATGCATGGCTGGAGATTTGTCTCTGAAATTTCCAGCTTTCACCATCGATGTTGAAGATGCCAGAACCAAGAAAACTAGAGAGGCAATCTTGAGAGAAACTGCCTTTTGGGTAGAGGGAGAATTGGTTCTTAAGAATGTGTTGGACATTGAGGGGATTGGTAGTTATGAGTTGACGATGGCCGAGAGAACGTTCAAGGATGATGGTTCCATTTTCACTGTTGTGAAGAAGCTCTGTTACCCATTGATTGAATCGATCTCTATTGGCAGATATGGTGAGTGTTGAACCTAGTAAAGGATAGGATCTGGGTAGCTTAATTGCAGGAGATGAAGATGATTTCTTGTAATTGGTTGAATAAGTGAAGCAAGTTTTGACAAAGAAGAAGAATGGAAGAATGAAAAGGAGAAGTGTGGTAGAAGCTCAAGCTGTAACATGATGGATTAACGGATGGTTTGATATGAGAAAAATGTCTTGGCTGTGTTTTCTTCTGGAGTGTGGTAGTGAATTTATAACAAAGAGACCTTTGAAAAAGGACAGATGGAATCCTCTACCGTGCGCTGCCCGTTCTGCACCCCGCTGCGCTTTGATTGGTGTGCATTTGATCCTTGGAAGGGAAGTCTCAAACTCTTTGAATACTAGTATTTCGGTTTGATTGTTTAACAAGTTTATTATAGAAGCTTCCTTTCAAACGAACTTAAGGAGTCAGAAAAGTCCTTGATCCGTACAATTAAGGGTGTCAAAGTTCAACCGAAATTGGTCGGGACTGGTTCAATTCAAATTGAACTCTTACATTTTTGTTTTTTTTTTGTTTTTTTTTTTGTAAACTATAATCTAATAGTGAAAATTCAAAACAAATAGGGTAGCTCTCCTTGTTTACATGAAGGCATTATGGACAATCGGCCAACAAACGCAGTTGCCAAACCTTTTTGCAAGGCGAAATCCAATCGGATATTTACAAAATGGCCTGGATCGCTTGACATGGCGTTGGATATACCGCATGCTAGCCATGCCGCCAAAAGTGTCCATGGCGAAATTATGGATGGAGTTTTATGAACCCAGTAGATATCAAAACCAAATTGGATCAATCGAATTCACCAATCAAAACAAAAATTAGACCAACCCAATAAAACACTGAGATCAGAGCAGTAATAGCCTGATAAATAATCAAAACAAAAAAAGAAAAAGAAAAAGAAAAAGAGAGATTTTCATGGGAAAAGGGTTCTCCAAAGTCTAAACATTGTATTTTTATTTATTTTTTGAAGAGAAAAAAATAATAAAAAATTCCATTGGGCAAGTGTAGGAAAAACCTCATATTCAGAGAGATTTTTTCTTTTTCTTATATATATACATTCATATTGAACCCGATAGTAACCGGATTACAAACCTATAAAATGGTAAGAAACCATGTTAAACTAGACTAGAACTGAAACTAACCAAAACCAAAAACTTTTTTAATAATTTAATTTTGTGTTTTTTTTTTTTTTGGGATGAATGATTTAATTTTGTGTTTTAACATTAAATGGGATTGTTTTAATTTGGGGCGGATGGTGTTGCAAGAAGAAGACGAAGAAGGGTCGTTTGGTAGGTTTACCATGGATGGCGGTGTAAGATTTCTATAAAGGTCGGTTAACATAGTTCCACTTTATTTTGATAAAATCAGTTTAGCACTGTTGATAGGAACTGCCTTAATGGTATGAGTCCAGTTACTAGGTGTGGACCTAAAGTATTGTTTCCTTAATGGGAAGGAAACCCTAGTTTCTATGCATGGTTGGTCCCTGCCCTCACCACTATAAATAGTTGTCACTGGCCCATTAAGTAACCTCTCTGAAAAAATCTAAAGTTGAGTGAAAGAGGGCAGACCAGACCAACACAGTCCGTATGCGACAAGGATCGTCAAGAGTTCGGTTTCCACAACCATGGATCCAGGTACACCAAGAACACCTCCGTAATTTATTGTATGCTCATTAGTCTCCATGAATATTTCGCATGTTTTATTCTATCAATGGTATAAGAGCCTGATCATGGTTGATCAATAGGACTGCAAATTTTTTTATTTTTGGTTGTGTGTGAAAGCATCATAGATCAAGAACAAGAAATAAAAAATAAAAAATAAAACAAGGAAAAATCTGCCGTTGCCATGACCGAAACTATGGCAATGATAAAACCCCAGATTTTGATGTTTTTTTTTTTGGAAATCTGATTGTTGCTAAGGGGGTTTCACCGTTTTTGGCATCGGGATTGTGGCCACCACAGTGAAGGGGTTGCTCGCCGATTTTTTAAGGTCGTCGGTTACTGGTCCGGCACCATTAGGGACGGCTGTGAAGGGTTTTTTTTTTTTTTTTTTTTTGGAACCCTAACAAATTTTCGCCTAAACTGTGGTTGTCGTTGGGTTTTAAGGCCATTTGAGGGCGGGGTTAAGGTCGCCGGAGGGAGTGGATTACTCGCTGGCATTTATCCTGGTCGCCGGTCACCTGTTTCGGCCAGCGGAGGGTGGTGGAACGTTTTTTTTTCCTTTCTCTGGTTCGGTTTTGGGGAAGAAGATGATGGGGGAATATCCGATTCCCTCATTTAGAATTGAAAAAAAAAAAAAAAAAAAAATCAAAAAAGCCAACTAGTCAAAGTCAAAAAGTTAAAAAGGTATAAAATAAATAAATAAAATAAAAGTAAATGGGTTCTGCTAACTTGTACCTGGCATTTTTTGCTATCGTGCGCACAAGAGGGGTTGCTAACGTGCGCCAGGTTGGATCGACCCGACAACCCGACTCACAAACCCGAAAGATCGACCCTTTTCCCGATCCAACCCGAACCGGATGGCTTGTTGATTGGTCAACAGGGTTGACCGTTGACCATTGGTCTGCCCGATTTGTGGTGGTTTATCCGGTTAGGGTCTGGTCCATGGTTTGATCGTTTTAGTTCTGGTTGACCCAAACAGAAACAGAAAAAATAGTTTTTTGTTTTTGTAAACAGAAACAAAAAAACAGGATAACAGAAACAAAAAAACGGGTTTTTATTTTTGTAAACAGAAACAAAAAAACAGGTTAACAGAAACAGAAAAACAAGTTTTTGTTTTTGTAAACAGAAACACAAAAAAAAGGTTAACAGAAACAGAAAAACAGGTTTTTTGTTTTTGTAAACAGAAACCAAAAAAAAAACACAGTTTTGGTTTACTTTTCTGTTTTAATTCTGGTTTTTGTTTATATTCTGTGCTATTCTGATCTGTCACAATAGAGAACATATAACTTCTAATACTTAGAAATTTTTTATATGTTTCCAATTTCACATAATGTGATTTTGTGATTACCATTATGATAAAAAATTATTTACTTGTTGGATTTAGTAATGGCATGATGGAACACCTTGCATATATATATATATTAATTGTTTCATACTCTTATGTTCCATATTACAGTACGAATCTTTGATGGTATACATTATAACAATAGGACATATGTGATGTATATCTAGTGATTGTTTGTCATTGTCACCATGAAGCAGTGCTTGTACATTGTGGTGTTCCAATAGGAAGACGTTTATGTGTTTGATTTGTACCTCGTTATGAATCAAACTGGCACGACAGGAAACTAGTATGTATGGTAACACTTAGAAATTTTTTTTTTTTCTATTGTACTTGTTACATGTTTAAGGAAAACTTTTAACAGAAATAAAATGAGCCCATTCGATTTTTTGGCGGCTTATTATTTTTATAAAGTCCATTAAATTTGAAAATGTGTAATATGGATATAAACATGTATTAATTTTTTATGTTAAAGGCTTACCCATCGTTTCATGCCATGTTTATCATATTATCATATTGACTGGTCGAACCGGTGGGAGGATGGAATTATGTACTCCGAGCCAGTTATATAGTTCGACCAGTGAGACAATATGATTATGAACTTTGTTCAGTTTTTCGGTTATATGGTTCGACCAGTGAGACAATGTAATTATGAACTTTGTTCAATTTTTGGCTCAGTTTGTCTGTTTTGGTTCAATTCAGACTATGGATTATTTGTAGAAAACGATTTGGTTCATTCCATTTACAGAAGTAATTTTTTGTTAATATAATTCATGAAAATGTTGCAGAGAAATATTTTTGTTTCAGAATACCATTTATGTTTTTCTACTCCAGGGAAACAATTCCATTTTAGAAACAGTTTTAATAAAAGTGATTTTCTAAATTATTTCAAAGGCTATTTTTAAGTCATTTTTGAACCGTTTTGACCCTGAATCTTAAGAGTACCTTGGACCGATGAGAGTATAAAATTTGAGTCAAGGGTATTTTAATGTTCCATACAGTGTCAGGAACGTGTTAAAGTATACTCTCAATTTTGAGAGACATTAGATTAAACTCTCACATAAGGGTCTGTTTGGTTGCATTAAGTATCACTTGGCCTTTTAAGGTGTTGTTTGGATACATAAAGTAAATTTTGGTGCATATTGGTTGTTAACCATTTGTGTTTTGTTATTCCTTATGCTATGTCACATACATATACTTTTTGCAACATCATATTTTGAATTATTCTGAGTGTGGATTCAGTGCCATTAAGGTTGTGACATCTAAGTAAGTCACGAGGCGGTAATTAAAACCTCATGTGTTATAATACATAAGGAAGTCGTGACACTTTGTATTGTCATGAGGTATTATAATCAATGATGTATGTTTTTGGTTATTTGTGACATTTAGAAAAACACAATCTTTAATGTATGATATTTACAAGTTTGCCACTGAGGGGGTATTGTTGCCACATGTTCCATCGTTTCATATCCCATAAAGTTATTTTAGGCAATATTATAAATATGTGAAGACATTGAAATTTTAATTTTTGTAACTTCTGTACAAGATGCACATGTTGATGTCCACATATAATTGATGTTTTGGATCATTAAAGTAGTAAGCTTGGGCTTATAAAGTTACAGATTAAATACTTCCATCATAGTTTTAATGAAATCTACTTGAAAAGTCTTATAAATGGATTGACCATAAATTGTTTATGGAAGTGAATCAGAAATCATACGGTTTTAAGTTTGTTCTATTAAAATAATTCCTGATTAGACCTTATGATTATTGAGTTTGGCTTCATTTCTAGAAATCGCTTTTGTTGATTGGTTCCATATATCATTTCTGATTTTAAAAATTATTTATCAATAAACATTTGTGGATTACCTTCTGTACTTATAGTCATTATTTTGGAACCTCTACGATGTCGTAATTATGAATTTATTGATTTGTTAGTCCTACTGTTGTATATTGGTATTTCTGTCATCGTATTCCACTTGGTTGGGTTGATTCAATAATTCGGCCTGTCGATTTGTTTTGGGCCCAGTTGTCTCATTGTCAGTATGGTCTTTTGATTTTGACCGATTTTGATCTTTTGGTTTAAGACAGAGATTCAAACAAAGATAATTAGTTTAAAAGTGAACAAGTTTTAGATCTTATATGAAGTTCTCTTATGGTGTCACCATGTGAAGATAGAATTCTATCTTACTATAGCTGATGAATGCATTATACATTAGTTTATATGCAAAACACTTGCCTCTTCATTAATCTTTAGCCAATTTGATGCATTTTTTACTTGCTCATCGGTGTTATATAGTCTGTGACATTCAATTTCGTCACGAGAAATTGCATGTAGCCTATTCATGATGTTGGCATCTTGAGATAATTCTGGACGTCACGAAAAGATTAATTTATGTGACATTTCTATAAATACATTGGCTATATGTGTTTTGTGATAAAAGTAATATTGATGAAAATTATTGAAGTAAAATGGGCATTTAGTAGCAATCCAAGTCTATGGGATTCATGATTTAAATGATTACGTTTCCACTCAATGGGCTAGTTATTTAGATTGTGAGATTATCATTGACTATTCGGATGGATTGCAGTCAAGAAAATCATATGGCGAATGATGTGCTCTCGCCACTACAGGTGAGTCATTGTTTGGTCGGTTTCGCTTAATGATGTGAGGGTGACGTTTTGGACTTCACTGGTTTAGAGGTTCTTGTCTTGCCACCACATGTGACGAAATCTTTAGAGTGGTGTTGTTGCAAGCGTCTCGCCTTGCATGTGAGAGATTCCACTGCGTGTTGGACGATCTTGCCACCACAGGTGTGACCCTGATGACGCCAGATCTTTCCCCAGTTTATGTTTTTCTACAGTTACTGAAAATAAAACTGGGATAAATCTGATTAATAAGCCCAAATTAATCAGTTTTCAGTCATATTATTGGGATATAGATTCAGTTATTGCATATTGTATGTTTTGATAAATTTTGTGTGATCATGTTTACCAGTTTTAACTTTCCAATTATCTTTCATCAAAATCTTGAATGGTTCCAATTTAGGGAATGGAACGAATTCTTTAATGTTTTCCTGTGGCTACAGTGAGTATGGATTTTGCCATTTTAAAGTTGACAAATCTCCCCAGCCATTGGCTGACAGCTCCATTGAAGATAAACGTCTTTATGAAAGGTGGGAGGAGTCAAATCCGTTATGTCTGATAGTCATAATATACATTATGGACATGACCATCAAGAAAAGTATCATTTTGATTGAGAGTGCTAAGGAACAGAAACTCATTACACCTATAAACAGAAGATTCATTATTCATAATGAGCTTTAAATGACACTTACATGGATTTTGTGTTGTTTCCACCAAGTTCCTATAATAGTGTGAATGTGTGTTGTGAATATATTACAAATTACTAGTTATGTCATACAAGTTAGGTTAAATGGAGATAAAATACTTGATATGTTTTCTTGTATGGTATATTATTCAGTTATCCTTGTCTTAGTTTGACAACATTTATCTAAAGATCAGTGGGAATTAGATAATTTTTCTTGTGAAGCCTCTTATGTTTAGGCATTAAGATTCACCGTAATAGAACTATGCGCATGTTTGATTTGTCTTAAAAGACTTCTTATGAAAGAAAACAGATTCATCAACACTCAGTGAACTCAGGTGAATAATACTCTTTGTGCATCTAAGATTGGTAGTTTTATGTAATCTCAAGAATACATATGGATTGATATTTGAATAATATTGAAGTAGTACATTAGGTAACTGCCAAGATGACCTATAAGACCATATGCGGATATCTGTTTGTGATGACAGATGGCGCTATATGTTAGAAGAATGTCTAACAGACACTGACTGCTTTTCCACATACAAACAAGGGATTTGTGGCTCATTATGATGTCACTGTTTAGACTCTATGGCTGAGGAATTTTTTAACTCAGGGAATTTGATATTTATGTTTCCTTGTTAGAGAGAAAGTATGTGAATCATAAAACTTAGTATGGTACATTGCTGCAGATAGTATGATTGTTGATCCTCTCACTAATGACTTGATTCCAAAAGTTTTTAGGAGTGTGTTAGTAATATGGAACTTGTTAGTTCTTTTGATGCATTTTATTAGTAGGAGTTTTGCTTGTGTATACAGTTGCAACTGATTTCAGATTCTTGTCTCTTGTGACATTTTATTCTCGAGAATATATATGCATCCTTATTATGATCATTTGTTTATGTGTATACACTTGATTAATTGCCTCATAGAGAATCAATTGAGGTCATATGTGGTGTATTTACCTCATTCGGTATACGAGGTTCTAGTCAATACACACACATCCAGTTATTAAGTAAATGCATGCAGATTCTATTGTGTACACTTGATTTTTGCCTCTTTCAGATAATTGAGGCTATGTGGTGTATTTGTCTCCTATGGTAGCTGAGGCCTACAGTAAATACACGCACATTTATCCACTAGAACAGCCTCATTTGGTTTCGAGGATATGTACTAGTATGTTGGGACATTCGGACCCAGTCTCAAAGAGCTTCCTTATGTGAAGTGTTTGTGTTTGGGCTACGCTTATGGTAAATGAGACCTCCAGCTTTTGTCTCATGCGGCTCATTCGATTTTCGAGTCTGGACCAATTTGAAAATTGACATGTTGATCATTATATCATGTATTTTTCATACCACACTCTCATACTGTACAGCCCAAGTCGGTGAGGCCATAAGCACTTTGACGTGTTAGGTCCCATGTCTCCTTAGATGTGACGATCTGCACTGTTGGGTGTTTGTAGTTTCATTCGGACCAAAGACATCAATTTTAAGGTGTACTCCATTCAACACCATCTTTTGTGGCCACAATCAGTTTGTTTAAACCAGAGAGTCATTTTAAAATATTTTCAAAATCAAAAACTTGTGACATATGCAGCCCAAGTGGGAGATTGTAAGATTTTCATAAAGGTGGGCTAGCATACTCCCACTTTATTTTAACAAAATCGATTTAGCAGTGTTGATAGGAGCTGCCTTAATGGTATGAGTCCAGTTACTATGTGTAGACCTAAAGTATTGTTTTCTTAATGGGAAGGAAACCCTAGTTTCTATGCAGGGTTGGTCCTTGCCCTCACCACTATAAATAGTTGTCACTGGTCCATTAAGTGACCTCTCTGGAAAAACCTAAAGTTGAGTGAAAAAGGACAGACCAGACCAACACAGTCCGTATGCGACATGGATCGTCAAGAGTTTGGTTTCTACAACCATGGATCCAGGTACACCAAGAACACCTTCGTAATTTATTGTATGCTCATTGGTCTCCATGAATATTCCGCATGTTTTATTCTATCAGGCGGTGGAGGACAAGATGAGATAATCAGAGAAGAAGGGGGTGAGTGAGGTTGCAGGAGGAAGAAGAAGAAAATTTAGGGTTTTTAGGTTTGAAGATGTAAAAAGGGTATAAATGGTATTTTCATTTTATTATTTTAGTTCAAGATATAATAAGGGTAAAAATATCTTTTTAAATTTTAAAATTAACAATTTACTAACATCGTCAACCTTCACTAAGGGTGTCGAACGGTGCGATTTTGATTATACGGTGTGGTTCCAGTTCGGTGCACATTTTGCAAGGTAGAAATCAAAATCGCATTGTATAAGAATCACCTAAAATTATAATCGTTTTAATGTGATGCGGTTTTAGTGGTTTTAACGGTTTCTATTCGATTTTTGTTATCCGATTTACATGCGGTTTGTAATATCGGTTTCACTTTTGTATCCTTTAATTTTATTTTTCATATCCTTGTTATGCGGGAGAAATTATATTGTTTCATACACATCTAACTCTAGGCAAAGTTCACTTAGATATGCTAGTTACAATGATAATTTTAAATGATTACTTAAGACCGCAAAGTACCACAAGGGAAACCAACCCAAGGACATCACCAATCCATACCCCACTCAATTCATTAATAAAATCCACCAAGACATGCTCGTACTAAAACCTTCTGTCCCTTCATGAATTTGGCACTCAAAGTGAAATTAAAAAAAATTTCAATAAGAAGTCATAATATTTTATAGTGTTTAATCCGATTCTTAAACAAATAAAGATATTATTGTTCTCAGTTTTCTATTCGGTTTCTATTCGATTAATCAATGATTTTTTAATTTTGAATCGAATCAAACCAAACCAATAATAGAACTATGAAATCAAAATCGTATCGTTTTTATACAATACTGTTTGATTCAATCATAAATGACCGATTTTAATTTGACAAACGGTTTCAATTTCATTTTAATACCCTTAGCCTTCATATACGGATGTAATTGTCAAAACAACGGGAGGTGTTCTATAATTGGTCCGGGGTAACATGAAATTTGCTCAAATAATAATAGACGGTGAGAAGACGTAAGGATACGGATTTTTACTAAAAAACCAAAAAAGAGAACACATAAAGGATACCAAGGAAAGAGAAGCAAAAGTCCAAAAGAATTGTGAAAACGTGAAGAAAAGGTATGAAATTAACCTATCTTAAGGGGATTAAGGTGGGGAAAGTGCCATTTGTCATTTTAATAATTCCATCAAACATCATCACAGTCGTCAGTCACACTTGCAAACATTTCCACAAACATCATGGCAATCGTCATCTGCCTTTTTGTTTTATTTTTTTGGCAGTCATCATCTGCCCGCCCGCCCGCCCGCCCGCCCGCCTGCCCGCCATAGTAACCATTGGGTCCCTCTGCTTAATGTGAACACAGAACAGGCTTCTTTCTTCGTCTCTTTCGGTCAGATCGACATGAGTGAAGTAATTAAATTTCATCTTTGGATCCAGGCACGTACCCTGCTGCACGGCTGTCGTATCAATTATTGGGCTGTGAAGAGACTTATTTCTTCATTTAACTGTTAGTGAAATATTAAGGATCAATTTGTTGGTTCAAAGAACACATACAACAATCATTAATGCAGATTTAATCGAAATCATATTCGAATCCATATCGCATTGAGGAAGAATTTCACAATCGTTAGTATTTTTTTTTCTTCTCTTGTTTTTCGCAGCTTTCTCTCTTTGCCAGCTTTGTCTATTTTTTTTTCTATATAAATTATGAAGTGATTGCAATTAATGAGTGTTGTTTTATTTATAGGAACTAATCCTCAAATAGAATACAAGTAGATCTTTTCCATAATAAGGTTTAATTGTAATAAGATTCATTGATCTTTACATTTTAAGATGATTAAAGAAAATCCACAATACCCATTAGGAGATCAGTCATGTATTGGGCTTCATCCAACCCACACAATAATGGTACTAGCTCATACAGGAAATAACGTTACAGTCACCACCTACGATTCTCCATTGGTGTTTCACTTGGGTTTTATGTCTTTTGTCTGTTAATTGAAAATTCATTGTCGTAAGTTGTTTTAATCAAATCGAAATGAGTGAAATAATGAAGGGAAAAGGAAAAGGAACGCTAACCGGTGTTGTGTGGGGGTGTGTACTTGTGCCCAGACAAGACACAACACCAGGTAGCGTTCTTTCTCCCAATAATGAAATTTCGTCGAAACAGTGTATTTTTGTTACGTGCATGGTATGCAATGTACAAATAGAATAAAGGTAATTGTGATCAACTATTGTAATTAGTTATAAGGGAGAAAGAACAATAACCGGTGTTGTGCTTGGGCGTGTGCCTATGCCCAAATATAGTCCAATGTGAAAAGACCAACACTACCCCCTAAAAAAGCGAAAAGGACCAAGGGCAGCGCCGATCTTTTTGCGCCGGCCTGTGTCTGAGCGCAGGTAGACGCCCAAGCACAACTCCAGTTAGCGTTTCATTTCCCTAGTTATAATTACTCCTTTTATTTAGTTATTGAAGGGAGTTGGGTCAATTACTGTGAGTGGGGAGTGGTAGAAGTTATCGTAACTAAGTAGGAGTTGCAACGATTGTCATTACTAGGCAACCATATTAAATTGTATGAAGCAATAGAAAGCATATCTGATTTCGGATTGGGCTCGTTTACAGCCCAGGATTGAGCAGCCATCGTGCTGCGTATAACCCTGGGCTCGCCACATGGATACCTTTAAATCTAACGGTTGTAGATTATTGAATTCAAAATTAATAGAGAACCAGAGGAAAACCAAATCCGACCATAAAACTCTCCCGGCTTTGGTTCACTAACCAAACCCAACCCCCAAATCCTTCGAAACCCCTATATCTCCAAAACCGGGAGGGTATTTTGGCTGGTTTTGATTTTCCCCTAATTCTCTATTAATTTTGCATTTAATAATCTACAACCGTTAGATTTGAAGGTATCCACATGGCGAGTCCAGGGTTGTGCGTATCACGATGGCCGCAGGCGAGCTAAATCCAAAAGTCTTTGTTGAGAGAGGAAGATCGACTTCCTCCAAATTAAGCAAACTATAAACTCCTTCAGTCCCTCTCTTCTTTTATCGTCTTTTGTCTTCTTCAAGATTGGTAAATGTAGGGCTGCAACAAGGTCGGGTTGGGCCAGGCTTTATAGAACGCTAGCCCAACCCTAAGTCCCCTTAGCTGAGCCCAGGCTCGACCTGACCCTGACTCAGGGCCAGAAAAATCCAACCCTGACCTGCCCTCAGGGTTGGGCCGGGCTGACCCTGATTGGCCCTAATCATGGGGAAGGGGAAAGAAATCCATGGGCTGGATTGGGCTGGGGAGAACATTATCAAATTTACATAACATAACACAATAATAAAAAGTATTATATCACTTATTGTAGTCATATATAATATATTATATAAAAAAATGTAAGTGACATTTAAAGTTTATAATGTATATACTATATCAATATATATTTTATAGTATAACTTAAATCAGGGTCGGGCCGGGCCGGGCCAAGCTTAGCTTGAAGCCTTAACCCTAACCCGACCCGCCCTGACTTAGGGTCAGAAATTTCCAGCCCTAACCTGCCCTCAGGGCCAAATATCTCAACCCAGACCCTATTCGAGCTCAGGGTGGACCAAGGCGGGTTTGGGCCGACAGGGCTAAACTTGCACCCCTAGGTAAATGCGGCAATGATAAATTAATTTGGCCGTCACAAGTTAGCCTTTCCAATGAAGGATGCAAAATTTTATTTTTCTTCTGAGACCCGAAGGATGCAACTTCCCTCACAAATGCTACAAGCAAAAAAGGCTTTAGCGTTGGTATATACTGCCGTTAAATATCTAAAAATTGCTTCTATAGTTTTTATTGGCAATTTTTTTTCTCTCACATGTTTGCCTTCTCAACTAAAGATGCAATTTTTTCTTTTTGTTTCGAAACCCGAAGGATGATTTACTAAAAAAACAAAAAAACCCCGAAGGATGCAATTCCATTCAAAACCATTACAAAAAAATAATTTGGCTCTCCTTCAGCTGTAGCGGGAGCTGGAGGGTCCAACCATGCAAAAACAGGGAGTATGGTCATTTCACGTGGGGGCCCACTCTAAAAACAATTCTATCGATCTCATTTAATTGTTGGTCAACTGGGTCAACTGAGGTTTGCTGGAGTGGTGTTGTCATTGTTGGCAATCTTATTGATAAACCCAAAATCACACCAACCAATCAGAGGTCACCACGTGTCCCCGGCCCAAGGAGGTGGACCAAGGCCGGCCCAGCGAAAGACCAACCATGGACGCTAACCACACGGCCCCTCTATGGGCGCAGACCAAACGACCACCCTCCCCAGACCTGGACCAGGATACTACCACCGTCATCAACAAGAGGTACACCGTCACCTGGACTCTGTACCACTGTCCTGAACAAGACCCATACCACCTTCAGGACTGTATACTATCCTCTACCAACTACACAATCCGAGACGAACACAAACACTTCATCTAACAACACACCTATATCTATCTATTAGAGACACCATTCCTATCAGGACACTATCTCTCAGTAGAGAAGCAACTAACCATGAAGAACCCCAGACAGTCTGGGACTCTATCTGCTACAGGGATTATTCGCCGACAAACAGGACTCTTTGCACCACCATACTCCGTTATAAAAAGGAAGGTATGTTACTCCATCAGGGATCTTGAATTCAATTCACTCATCTGTTTGCTTAGAGAGATCTAACTTAGGCATCGGAGAGTCCTTGGCCGGAACCACACCGATTCTGCTTTGTCACTCAGGGTCTTTTGCAGGTTACGGCACTCGAAGGACCATCGGACGATTTTCTGATGCAACAGATTGGCGCAGTCTATGGGAATGACGCTAGCCATCGCATCTACTAGCTTGTTTCCATAACTGTTCAACAATGGCACCACGAGGCAAGAAGGCCGCTCCCTCCACCAACAATGCACCGAGGGAAGGGAATGGATCACCTCCCCCAGAGATCTCGCGTCATGGAGCTAATGATCGTGCCACTCCAGAGGAGGAGGTCCCAGAGAACCCACATGCTGAAGCAGTCTGCAACTTCAACCCTGAGGCAGTCATTGAAGTCGTCGGGGAGCCCGCACCCTATCCCAATGCGCCAACCACCGTAGGTCAAATCAGCAACCTGCAGCGCCAGATCCTCTGTGACCAACAACTCTTTCACGACTACCTGAGGCAGCATGCAACGTCCCACCATCGTAGAACTGATCCTCAAAGCGAGCAGAGCCCTAGGAGGACACCCCCCAGGGGTGATAGGTCCGAGAGGCACACCAGGCAGCAGGGAGATCCCTCCCAGCATTTTAGGAGAACAGTGGATCTCCTAGTTCGATTATATCCTAAAAGATCGTCGTCGCATCAATCCGTGGTGCCTAGTTCGAAAGGCTCAGTTAGAAGATCAGTGTTCCAAGGTCGACTAGGGGGGAGTTATACGTAAGGGCGGAGCCAGTCCAACAGAGAAGAAAGCCCATCACGTTCAAACCAAGGCTCGTCGCAATACGATCATTCACCATCCTGCCAACACACAAGGCGGGAGGAGGCTTCAAGGCAAGGACGAGAACGGGGTCGCAGTGAGCGTCCAGTCAGGAGTGAGAGATTGTCACAGGATGAGGAGCTAGATAAGAGACTCCGAGATTTGGATGAGAAATTAGAAGGACTGAAGAAGTAGACCAAGGGCAAGATACACTCAATCCCTGGACAGCATCCATTCTCAGAAGAGATCATGTCGGCCTCACTCCCCTCCAGGTTCAGGTTACCCACCTTCGAACCATATAATCATACCACAGACCCCAATGATCATGTCAACTACTTTAACGGGATGATGACCCTATATGGAGGATCGGACATGGTCTCCTGCAGAGCATTCCCTGCATCTCTCAAGGGTGCAGCCACCTCATGGTTCTCCAGGCTACGACCGAGGTCGATTGGTTCGTTTGCAAAATTATGCGAGCAGTTCATCACTCGTTTCTAGAGCAGTGTCAAACAAAAGAAGACCACGGTCAATCTGCTGAACGTAGTACAGAATCCTGGGGAGACCCTAGGGGAATATGTCAGCTGGTTCACCAAAGAATCCCTAGAGGTTCGAGACTTAGATGATCAGACCCAGCATGCAACCTTGGCTGGGGGTATCAGGGACCGCGACCTGATCAAGGACCTGGCACGTCATGAAACCAATACCACGAAGGAACTACTAGAATGGTGTAATGAGTTTGCTAACATGGCTGGGGTACTACAGGCTCGAAAGAAAGCAATAGAGGCTAAGCCACAGGATAATAAGAGGTTAGCACCAAATGACCGCAAAGAGAGCAAGAGGTCGAAGATCGAGTGTCGACAGGACAAGGGTGACCGTCCCACAGGCAGGGGTGATCGTTGCCCAGAAAGGAGTGAACGAGCGAGTAGCCCAGAGGTCACACCTCTGAACACCACCTGGTCCCAGATCCTTATGCAGATCCAAGATCATGACCTACTCCGTTGGCCCCAACCCATGCTAGCAGGGCCTGAGAAGCGTAACCCTAACAAGTTCTGCCTCTTCCACAAGGATAACGGGCATGACACAGAAGACTGCTACCAACTGAAGAGGGAGATAAAAAACCTTGTAAGAGCAGGGAGCCTGAACAAGTACATCAAAGGAAGGCGTGACCGCCATTCGGGCCAAGGAGACCGAGGTCGTGAGTGAGAAAGAGAAGAACCAAAAAGGGAAGAAAGGAGGGTGGATCGAGATAGAGACCACGTAGAAGAGAGGAGAGACGTACCAGAACCAAGCGGTACTAAGGGAGCCCCCATCCTCACCATACTTGGAGGGCCGAGGCAACCATCCACCAGAAAGGCCAAAGCCCATGCCAAGTTCGTGGGGGTAGTAGAGAAGCCAAGCAAGGTAGCAAGGACTGAGACAGTGATCTCCTTCTCGAATGCCGACCTGGAAGGTGTGAGCTTTCCACATGAGGACGCCTTAGTAGTGCAGGTAAAGATAGCCAACCGACCCTTGCATCAGGTATTGATAGATACAGGGGCGTCAGCTGATGTGCTCTCATTGGGAGCCTATCTACAGTTCGGGCTTAGGGACGACCATCTCAAGCCGGAGCCTACCTACCTCCACAGGTTCTCAGGCGCCCTAGCCTCCATCAAAGGTACCATAGAGCTACCCGTCACCTTGGGAGAACACCCTCGACAAGTGACCATCATGGTAAACTTCATGGTCGTCAGGTCCGTGGTCTCATTTAATGGCCTCCTAGGGCGACCCTCCCTGATAGCCCTTAGAGGGGTCGTTTCACCACTCCACCTGAAGACAAAGTTCCCCACTGACAATGGAGTGGGAGAAGTCCGAGGCGATCAGAAGAAGGCCAGGGAATGCTATGCCACCTTTGTTAAGAAGAACAATGGTAACACCAGGGGAATGGCACTATGCATGGAGAACCTGATCAGTGACCAGAGAGATGAACAGACGGGGAAGAGAGGTAGACTAGTGGAGGACCTCGTCCCATAGCCACTCAGCAAGGATGACCCCTCCAAGGTCGTGCAAATTGGTTCGTTGTTGAATGACGGATAGATGGAAGAACTGGGGCACCTCCTCCAAACCAACATGGATGTCTTCGCATGGTCGACTGCAGACATGCCTAGCATACCCAGATCCATAGCAGAGCACAGGTTACACATAGACCCGACCAGGAAACCCGTCCAACAGAAGTGATGGAATTTTGCCCTCGATCGACAAGAAGCTATCAAGGAAGAGGTCGAGAAGTTGAGCCGATCGGGGTTCATCAGAGAAGAGAAGTTCCCTACCTGGCTTACAAATGTAGTCATGGTACCCATGCCCAATGGGAAGTGGAGAATGTGCATCGACTACACCTACTTAAACCAGGCATGCCCAAAAGATGAGTACCCACTCCCCAGAATCAACTTGTTGATCAATGCTATAGCCGGCCATGAGATGCTAAGCTTCATGGATGCCTACTCTGAGTATAACCAGATCCTCATGCATGAGGAAGATGAATCTTACACCACATTCCGAACGGACAAGGAGAACTACTACTATCGGGTCATGCCGTTCGGGCTGAAGAACACCTACCAAAGGATGGTCAATAAGATGTTCGAGGAACAGATCGGGCGCAACATGGAGGTGTACGTTGATGACATGCTCGTGAAAAGCATCCAAGCCCACTAACACCTGATCGACCTGGAGGAGGTACTCACTGTGCTGAGAAGGAACCAGATGAAGCTAAACCCTGCAAAGTGCACCTTCAGTGTAACATCAGAGAAGTTCTTAGGGTTCATGGTCTCAGTACGAGGCATAGAAGCCAACCCATCCAAGATCAAGGACATCCAAGAGATGGCACCACCTCAGATGGTTAGAGAAGTACAGAAGTTGAATGGAAGGATCGAGTGCTAAGGGTCGAGATTGAGGATGGGCCAAGCTAGATGGACCCTATACTTAACTACCTACAGAACGACGTCCTATCAGAGGACAAGATTGAGGTAAGAAAGATAAGAATGAGAGTTGCAAAGTATATGGTTGTTGACAAGGTTCTATACAAGAGAGGAGTCACTGCACCACTACTCAGGTGCCTAGGACCCAAGGGAGCCAAGTACGCCCTGGCAGAGGTCCATGAAGGGATATGCGGAAGCCATATAGGGCATATAAGGACAACCACAGGGGAAAGCTCATTCCGCCTAGCATATGGTATAGAGGCACTGACACTAGTAGAGGTCCTCGTCATATCCCACAGAGTACTGCACTCCAACGAGCGTACCTACAAAGATAGACTACGAGCAAACCTGGACTTTGTAGATGAGGTACGTGAGAAAGCATTCCTAAGGAACGTGGCATATCAACAGCGAACGGCCAAGTATTATATGCCAGAGTAAGAGAAAGGCTATTCCACCAGGGAGACCTAGTTCTACGGAGGGCAAGCGCATCACAGCCGCAAAAGGAAGGGAAGTTGTCTGCCAACTGGGAAGGACCATACATAGTTTCCAAGCAGATACGTCCAGGGACCTACCGCTTGAAAACTTCGGGGGGCAAGAAGGTAGATTGTACCTGAAACTCAGAGCATCTGAGGAAGCACTACCAGTAAGAATGGCAACAGTAGTACCGCTAGTAGTAGCAGTAAAGTCACCAGTAGTAACAATAGTAGTAGTAGCAGTAGCAACAGTGGTAGTAGCGTAGTCAGATGTCGGTCATGGTACACAGTATCGCATTACAGTTTTCAATGATAATTTGAAATTTTATTTGAAGTAAATAGTTGATTTTGGATATACTCGTCTACTCCTACTATTCATCAATGCCACCAAGGCCCGTTAGCCATTAAGGTCAATAGACCATATGCATCAACAACGAGGAATAGTACGTGAAGAAGATGAGAATTTAACCTTAAATAGCAAGGGAAAGAAGTTACAATATGTACAATCCAAAGTGCATGGACAAGGGCCATAGACGACAGGCCATGGACATAGGCGAGGCTCGGTTTGAGATCGAGGTTCGGGGTCCAAGGTCAAAGTTCACGAGGGTTCGAGGTCTGAGGTCCGAGGTCAAAGTTCGTGAGGAATCGAGGTCAAGGTTCGAGTAAAGATGTGTCTATGGCCAAAGACATACCAGAGAAGACAGGCATGGACCAAAGGATCGAACAGGGTAATGAGCAACCACGGGCGCCGATCGAAAGAGGGTCCCTGGACGTGGATCTTCGAAGGAGGGTCCCTGGATTGTTGAATCTCGATCAAGGGCGTCGATCGAATCCAGCAAGGGCACCTGATTGTCGAATCAAGAAAGGGGCGTCGAACGGAATCAAGTAGGGGCACTCGATCGTCCAACGAAGAAAGGGGGGCCGATTGAAGAAAGGGAGCGATAAAAAAAAATATATCAAGTCCATCATTGATCACCGCCCAAGACTAAAGGATAAGAGAGAGAAAAGAAGAGAGAAAGAGGAAAAAAGAGAAGAGACGAAACCACACCAGACACAACCAGCGGACGACGGGCGTCACGAGCGTGGATCGTCAAACGAGGGCCACGGGCACCGATCGAACAAGAGGCCAAGGGCGCTGATCGTCGAACGAAAGGCCACTGGCGTCGATGTAAGGAGAGGTCGCGGGCACCGATCGAACAAGCGCCAAGGGCGTCGTCGAATGAATTGATCAACTAGAGGTCACGGAACGTGGATCGAGCCAAATCGAAGAAACCAATGGGCCGCCCAATCAACGAGGTCGGGGGTGAATCAAATCATCGTGTCGCCATGAATGGAAACCAATGGGCACAATCAAATCAATGAATGGGCGCGATCGATGGATGTTGCCCAGGCGTGGATCGAAGGAGTGTCGCCAGGCGTGGATCGAGGGCACCAAGGTGTAGACCTAGGGCATGGCTCCCACCAAGGATGCAGACACGAGGTCAGTGCTCACGTCATAAACCAAAGACCATGCACAAGAGAACCCCACAGGTACAGCATGAAGGCATAACCAAGAGAGCATAAGGCTGGCTCATAAAGCAAGCCAACCCAAAGGCCAAAGCCAATAGTAGACCACACTTGTCTTTGCCACCTAAAGCCAAATACTTGGGGGGCACCAAAAAGTTACTACCAAGTACAAGGAAGGGAGAAGATTCCAAGAAAGAAAAGTAAAGAAGCAAGAGAGAGAGGAGCACAAAAACAAAAAGGGGAAAAAGGGGCCACGGCCGCCATGGGCATCAATGAGGTTCGAGGTTCGAGTTTGAGGTCGAGGTTGGAGTTCGCGAGGGTTCGAGGTCGAGGTTTGAGCAAAGATGTATCTGTGGCCAAAGACCAATTCGAGTCAATATAAAAAAAAAAGGGAAAAAGGGGCCACAGCCGCCATGGGCATCGGCGAGGTTCGAGTTCGAGGTTGAGGTCTGAGGTCAAAGTTCGCAAGGGTTCGAGGTCGAGGTTCCAGCAAAGATGTATCTGTGGCATGCCACCAAGGTCTGTAGACCACCAAGGCTCAATACCACTAAGGTCCTTAGACCACCAAGGCACAGTGCCACCAAGGTTTGTAGACCACCAAGGCTCAATGCCACCAAGGTCAATAGACCACCAAGGTGCAAGGCCACCAAGGTCCGTAGACCACCAAGGCTCAATGCCACCAAGGTCCATAGACCACCAAGGCATAGTGCCACCAAGGTCCGTAGACCACCAAGGTCCATAGACCACCAAGGCGCAATGCCACCAAGGTCCGTAGACTACCAAGGCACAATGCCACTGAGGTTTATAGACCACCAAGGTTCGACAACCACTAAGGCTCAAGGCCACCAAGGTTGAACGACAACCAAGGCTTATCTACCATATACGAAGGACGAGGAACAACAACACCCAGAAGGGAGATAAAGCTTTAAAGCAAAAAATGCAAAGTCTACTTTCTTGGACATTCTGATCCAAGAGAGTGGGGGCCAAATGATAAACCCAAAATCACACCAACCAATCAGAGGTCGCCACGTGTCCCCCACCCAAGGAGGTGGACCAAGGCCGGGCCAGCGAAAGACCAACCGTGGATGCGAACCACATGGCCCTCTATGGGCGCGGACCAAACGACCACCCTCCCCGGACCTGGACCAGGATACTACCACCGTCATCAACAAGAGGTACACCATCACCTGGACTTTGTACCACCGTCCTGAATAAGACCCATCCACCTTCAGGACTCTATACTATCCTCTACTAACTACACAATCCGAGACGAACACAAACACTTCATCTAACAACACACCAATATCTATTTATTAGAGACACCATTCCTATCAGGACACTAGCTCTCTGTAGAGAAGCAACCAACCATGAAGAACCCTACACAGTCTGGGAGTCTATCTGCTACGGGGATTATTCACCGTCAAACAAGACTCTTTGCACCACCATACTCCATTATAAAAAGGAAGGTATGTTACTCCATCAGGGATCTTGAATTCAATTCACTCATCAGTTTGCTCAGAGAGATCTAACTTAGGCATCGGAGAGTCCTAGGTCGAAACCACACCGGTTCTCCTTTGTCACTCAGGGTCTTTTGTAGATTATGACACTCGAAGGACCATCGAACAATTTCCTGATGCAACCCTTATTATCCATATTGGTGATGCGACAGTGGTATTTGATGAGTTGGAAGAGCTGAAATGGTAAAATAGTCACCTACATGGCTATAAGGGTATTTTAGTCATTTGATAGGGTTACAGGGGTATCTACACATGAAAAGCACCATTTAACAGCATATTAAGTCCTTATATAGTGTTTGGCAAAGGGGCGAAGCAGCAGGTGAAGGTTTCATATTGTTAAAGTTGTGATTTCATAGGTTCATGCAATGATAGTGACTTTAAGGTCATTTTTGGAAGGTTTAATGGAATTTCTGGGTGAAGTGGTCTTCATGAGAAATGAATTTTGTTGAGTCATGGTTCCAACACAACTGGCCTCGCATCATTTCAATGTCAGACGAGAAATTTATAGTTGTTTCCGTGTTGATGCGCAAAAATGGAGCAAATCTGACATAGACAAAAAGTTTTATACTTAGCCAATTTTTTGGTCATTTTTTTTTAAAGTTCTACTGGAGACAGAGGTGTCCCATTGTTTTATAAAGTTACAGAATCATGGTGGCCGTTGGATGTTGTTCATCACATCATTTTTATTGATCCGAATGGGCGCATCTCCATTGGTTAATTCTATGGTATTGGGTACAGCTGCACTACATCGAATCAAGATCTCATTGAAACAAGGTAAAGAGAGCTGTATTTGTTTCTTCCATCAGATTCTCACGCGAGCTCTCTGATTGGCCTGCCCTTGATGGTGCACGGTGCTACGCCATATACCATAACATTGTTCCTTAAGAGAGTTGTACCCGGTTGTTGAAATTTGAATTTTGACTTGGGTAAGTGCTGTACAGCTATCACCATTTTTTGGAAAGTAATTTCTCTGCAAATCTTGATATGCAAGTCGTGCATTGCCGATTGTCACAAATATTTTTTAATATTACAATTCCACCCTCCACTTGCCATTTTGGATCATCCAACTTTGGAAGGCAATATCTCTCTCATTCGGAGTCCAAATTAGTTGCCGTTTTTTTTTTAAATTGCATAATTTTTCAAGGAGAACACAGTGGAAATGTGAAAAACAGCAGAAAAATGTCAAAAACTTCAAAATCTATGAAAAACCTTGATTGAACAATCGAAGATGCTGCTTTGAACATTGGAGATCGTGCACGACATCAGGAAGGTTTCAAGCAGTGGATTAGTCACGGGATTACTCAGGGAGAGGTAATCTTTTGTTTCACAAGTCCTATTTGATATTTAGGGTTTGATTCGTGTTGAAAGAATCCTAATTTTTGTTCATGTTATTGGGAGAGACTTGTAATTAAATTTTTATATTCATATTGTAATTCCATTCAAGTTGGGGCTTGATTGGATTGGGGTTGTTGCCCTAGATTTCATTGTTGCGGAGTCAGAAGCAGGTGTTGTAGCACCTGGGCTATTGTAGTAGTCGAATTCGAGTTGAGTATTTGAGAAAATACGAAATCCTTACGGGTATTCCTCCGTGGATGTAGGCAGCTTAGCCGAACCACGTATATTTGGTGTACTGTGTGCTTGTTATTTTGTTTTCATATTCTTGGAGTGTGTTTACTGTAGAGTGGTGGTGCATTGTCTAGTAGACCTGGCCACACAGTGGTTGTGTGGTGGACGTGCATGTGTGATTGGTAATTATGGGACTGCCCCGGCCAATCTTTGTGTGTGATTGTTATTGCTACGGGTTTGAGTTTGGAAGAATTTTTTAAGGCACTGATTCACCCCCCTCTCAGTGCACCTGGGATTATCAAGTGGCATCAGAGCTAAGTTACCTAGTGAATTGAAGCTTAACAGCTTGGGACAGTGGGCTAAGAGAACGAAGGATGGATAGCAGCAGTAGTTACAGTCACAGCAAGGTACCACAGTTTGATGGAACAGGTTATGGTTTTTGGCGCATCAGGATGGACACATATCTAAAATCATTGGGCTATGGTGTTTGGATGTCTGTAAAGAATGGATACAAAATTCCCATAGGTGATATAACTGATACAGTTGAACTCAAGAAGTATGAAAATGACTCTAAGGCTAAGAATGCACTTCTGAGTGCATTGGTCAGCACTAAGTTTGCTAGAGTTGTTGGATGTGAGACTGCTAAAGAAGTGTGGGACAAGTTACAGAATGTCCATGAAGGTGATGAGAAGATCAAAGAAGCAACACTGTATGATAATTTGAAGATGTCTAATGAAGATACAGTAGAAAGCTTCATGAGTAAAGTGAATGAAATTATAAACGCCATCAGAAGTCTTGGTGAGGAAATCAAGGATGCAGTGGTAGTAAAGAAGATTTTCTCAGGTCTTTGCCAGATCTCTATAACCCAAAGGCGTCTGCTATAGAAGAGTCAAAGAACTTGAATGAGTTGAGTTTAGATGAATTGTATGGTATATTGACTGCATATGAAATGAGAATGGTGAAGCCTAAATCCACAGAGAAGGATGCTGTATTTAAAGCCATGAAGAAGTTGAAAATTAAGAAAGAAAATGATAATGAAGATTCTAATGATGAGCTTATTGCCTACCTTGCCAGGAAGTTCAAGAATGGTAAAGGTAAATATAAGAAAATTTTTCCTTGAAATGCTTTAATTGTGGAGGTATAGGACATTTTGCCTCTAAGTGTCCAAAGAAGGGCAAAACAGTTGAGTCAGATGATGAAGACACTCAAGCCTCCAAGAATAGCTTTAAAAAGAAAAAGCCCATTTCAAAGAAGAATGATACCTTCAAGAAAAAGAGTTTGATGACAAAAGAAGATGACACCTCTTCAGAAGAATTAACAGAAGTTGAAGACTCTGATGATGAACTAATGTTCATGGTCTTAGCGAGTAATGACCATCAAGAAGAGGAAGAAAAATCTGATGAGGATGAAGAATCAGAAGCTAAAGATCTGAAAACTATTTTTTATACTACCTTAAATGAGCTCAAGATAGAAAGAAAGAGAAGCAAGATGTTGGACAAGCAGCTTGCAGAAGAAGGAGAGAAAATCAGTCAACTAAAGTTCACCATTAAAGAAACACAGAAGATGACTGAAGATATTAGCATTAAATTATCTTTGAAAGTTGATGCAATGTGCCAAGCTTGAAGAAGAAATAGTAAAACTAAAGGCAAAACTTGAAAATTTGAAAAATAAGGACTACCTTACAGCTGCAAATACATCTCCAATAGTTACAACTGTGAATGACAAGGGTAAGGAGGTTTGTGTTCAAGAAATTGAAGAAGAACATGATCAAGCATCAAATGGAGCTAGCATGTTAGATGATCTCCTTAGTAGACAAAGGCCTATCAATGATAAATCTGGTCTTGGCTATGAGAATGAAAGTTCTTCAATGAGAATAAAGATAAAAGGGAATGGCACTGCAGATAATCCTGTCAGGTTTGTTAGTGAGAAGAGAAGAGGTTCAAGACATATGAATTCTACTAGCAAGAAGGTTGACGAGGATGGGTTTACTACTGTATACTATCAGAGATCTAAAGACTACATGAAGAATATTTGGTAGACTCAAAGGTTCAATGGGTATTGTTATGGCTGCAACATGTATGGACACAGAGTAACAAAATGTAGAAGGAATGTCAAGCCTGCAGTTGTCAAAATGAAGAACAGGTTTGCACCATTAGTAGATCAGAATGTGAAATGTTTTAGATGTTACAAGCTTGGTCACATTGTAAGAAACTGCAAGACCTTGCTTCCCTCTCAAAGGCAGTCTATGAAGAAGGAGAAGAAATATCACACAAAGAACAAGAAGGTGTTTACAAAGAAGGAAGCCAGAAAATCCATCTCTGTATCTGAAAAAGCAGTTTGGGTTGAGAAGAAGAAGACAAGAGAAAGCAACAAATCATTGATTGTTCAGACGGCTTTTAAGGCTCAAAGAAGATCATCTCCATGGATTCTTAACAGTGAGTGTTCTACTCTTATGACAGGTGAAAGAGATAGATTTAAATCTTGATAAAGTTGAAAGTGGCTCAGTTAGATTTGGGAACAATGATGGGGCCAAGATTGAAGGCAAGGGGACAGTCAACTTGGATCAAGGAAGAATAAAATCTGGCAAGGTGTTGTACGTGAGCGGGTTGAAACATAACCTTCTGAGTGTGAGTCAGATATGCGACCAAGGAAATGAGGTCTTATTTACGAAGGAAGGTTTTGAGATAAGGAAGACGAAAAATGGAAGGAAAGTGGTTCATGGTTCCAAGACAGATGGGAATTTGTATGTTCTTACAAAGAGCAATAATGACAGTTGCATGATTAGTCAGGAGAATGAAACCACACTTTTGGCACAGAAGACTGTAGACACCACATTTTGACACCTTGGAAGTGTGTCTTGACAATGATGGTAAAGTTCGTAACTCGTATGGTGACTGAATGACAAGAATTACCAAATTATCCCTACCCCACTTTTTATAACCAACTGACCCAAATAGAGCTTAAACCCCTAACATAGCTATATTTAACCATTTTAAGTCCACATTTGAAGTTTCACCCAAATCCAACACCTTTGTGAAAATGACTGTTTTGATCCTGGCACGGTTCTCAGTATCTGGACCACCTGATTTAGTCCGAAATACTTTGGATGACCTCATTTGGTCATATTAAGCTTTCACGTAAAGTTTCGGCCAAATCAGGTAACTTTTGTGAAAAATGACCGTTTTGCCCCTGGCATGGTTCTTGGTACCCGAGCCACCCGATGTGACCTGAAACCATTTGGATAACTTCATTTAGTCATATTGTGCTTACACATAAAATTTCATGTAATTCTGGTATCATTTGGATCTTGATCGATGTGAAAACACCATTTATGTGCTTTCCTCGATATCCATGCCATTCTTAGGCAAAATCCAACCATATTTGCCACATGGATGGAAAGTACAGGTTCAGACCTTCGCGGCAGTATGTGGCGCGTCAAAATCGGCCACACGGATTGGGAGATATCAATATTTGAATGTGGACCTTTAAAATAGAATCTTTAAGAAAGAGAGAAAGATAAAATAAAAAGTTGACCGACCCGAGTCAGACCGGATCAACCCGGCCTGATCCGACCCAGCTGGACTGTCGGCAGGGGACAAGCCCCCACCATTTAGGCTGAGCCACACATGGCCCCATGCCCACTTGCCTGAGCCAGGGTAAGGCTGCACCGGCCTAGGCTGCCCAGCAGGCCTAAGCACACGCAAGCCCAGCGAGCCCATCACTCACCTTATCCCCAGCCATTAAGGCCCTAAGGGTCTTTGAGACCTTTCCTCGAATAGAGTTTCTCTTATAAATAGGAGGCCATTTGGAGGGTTTTGGGATAGAGAAAAATCATGATAAAATTACCTTCGTGAAGCCCATGCTCCCCTCTTTCAATCCATGCTAGATATATCCCGAGACCATGCTCCCGTAGGTATATACAATTCCTCAAATACCCCTTGCTCACCACTCTTGCCATTCGGAGCAACCACATTTGGAACGGCTTTCAAGGTTTTCGGCGACTATTTACGGTCAAACAAGGTTACCCAAGCTGAGCCCAGGCCCTTCCACACTTCAAGGGTATTTTTATATATTTTCATATATTTTTATATATTCTATTTGATTTTCTTTACATAAAGAGGTTGTTTTTCAGTTACAAAATTATTAAAAATAATACAAGATTGATAAAATCTTGGAATTTTTAGGGAATATGTTTCCCATTGTTTTTTATGTCAAATCAAATTTTCCTGAGCTCTAAATCATGTGTTTTGGGACACTTTTGCCCTTGTGAATATTTTGGGGTTTTGCAAGAGTGGGACCCACAAAATAAGATTCATGTTTAGAAACTGATATGGGTGTGAAGAGCATGTTTATATTAGTATGTCTCTGTTTTGGTTTGGTCTGATTCAGATATTTGGCATTTGTTTTGTATTTTCTCCTTTTTAGTCATTGATTTTTATATTCTAGGAAACATGGAAAATCAAAGAAATGCAAGAAAATCATAAAAAAAAAATTACAGTGTTCCTTATATTATGTTTAAGTTTTTATAGACAGTAGCTACTGCATTTCATGCTTAGATGACTTTTGTATGTGTTTCCCATGTACGTCTTTGCCATCAGGGGCATAATGGTAATTTCATATGTGAAAACCCAAAAAGAAGGGGAAAATCTCAAAAAATAAGAAAAAAAATGTGTTTATGCTTTACATGCTGTTTTAAGTTGTTTTAAGATATTTTCATATGCATACATGCATATCATGTGTCATAACCATGCATAAAGGTCATTCTTGCCCTTAGGGGGCATTTTGGTAATTTTACCAAATGTGGGCCCAATGTACCATCTAGTAGCGTTATTTGGCATTTTAGTAATTTTAGGATGTTTAATGACATATCAAATGCCTGAGATTACTTGAAAGTGCATGTTCTTGCATTTGTACCATTTTGCCCTTTAAGGGCATTTTGGTCATTTTGTGATCGAATCATGTTTAGGGCCCTGGAAAGGTTGTTGTCACTTTATTTGCATGTTTTAACTTTCATAAGCATGTTTTAAGTATAAGCTTGCATTTTCATGCATATTTATATTTTAGCCCTAATAGGGGCGTTTTGATAATTTTTACCACCTTACATCTCTATAGCATTTCATGTGCTCTTGATAATCCAAATGCATGATGTTAATGTTATTTAATCATGTTTTGCTTACTTACAACATTTAAATATGATTTCATACCTTTGTACATATTTTGGCCCTTTAGTGGCATTTTCATAATTTTGGTTATTTTGGCCTATGAACTAATTTGCTTATCACTGATTGTCCTTCTCCATGATATAATTAAACTTGGTTTTCTTTTTTACAATCAACCATGTTTTTGACCATAGAGTTAGGCTTTCGAATTTAGGTAAAATCCATTAATTAGCTTAACTAGGATGCATAATGTACATAATCATCTAGCCTAGTGATAGTAATTAGGATTAAAGCATTACTCTTAATTAGCCTAATTAGGTTAATAAATTTCAATCAAGATAATAAAAAATCTTCAAAAAAATTAGTTTAATTAAGTGCATAATATGTATAACACAACAGTACACAACATAGTTTGGTCTAGGAAGACCGGCCGTCGATCGGACGGTTGCTGGGTGCTTAACACCTTCCTAGCCCGTAACTTGACACTTACCCAGAGATCTGGGGTAAACCATCCATTGAGTCATTGGAGTTAATTTAGCGCCCCTTCTGCGAAGGAGGGACACCATTCATGGGTCCTAGACCCTAAATCTAGGTGGCGACTCCCATTTTTCCATTTTCCTTCTTTCCCCCAGGTGCACGCTCAGCGACCCTCCGTCCGCTGCACCTATAAAGATTTAGGCATATAAATTTCAAGAACTTAGCCAAGTTGAACAAGAACAAGGGTGTTAGGGATCTTTCAAAAATCAAGAACCTCATAAATCATGTTTGTGGACCATGTCAGAAGGGTAAGCAAACAAGGGCTATATACAAGTCAAAGGAACACTATGCTAGTAAGCCTTTAAACTTAATTCATATAGATTTGTGTGGACCAATGAGGACTCAAGCAATTGGAGGAGAGAGATATTTTATGTTACTTATTGATGAGTATTCAAGGATGACATGGGTCTTTTTTCTCAAGGACAAAACTGAAGCCTTACACTGCCTCAAGGTGTTCAAGAAAAGGGTTGAGAATGAGACTGGCAGAACAATCAAGTGCATCAGATCTGACCAAGGAAAGGAGTTCACATGGAGTGCTTTCATAGAATTTTGTAATGAACATGGCATACGAATTCAGCATTTGGCAGCAAGAACCCCTCAACAAAATGGGGTAGTTGAAAGGAAGAATAGGACAGTTCAAGGAATGACTAGGGCAATGCTTACAGATAATAATATTGCAAAACATTTTTGGAGAGAAGCCATCTAGACTGCTGTCTACATTGGCAACAGGTGCTTATTGAGACCACAAGAATCCAAGACTCCATATGAATTATGGTCTAATAGAAGAGCCACAGTGAAACACTTTAGGATGTTTGATAGTCGTTGCTTCATCAAAAGAAAGGAAGACAACCTTGGAAAATTTGACGATGGAGCAGATGAAGAGATTTTCTTAGGGTATTCCTCAAAGAGCAAAGCTTACAAATGCTTCAATAAGAGATTGGGGAAAGTTGTGGAGAGTTCAGATATGAAGATTGATGAAACATTACCCCACTCTAAACCAGTAGTTTTAGAAGAACAAACTTTTGAAGAGGTTGATGATGATGCAACTATAAATGATGAAGTTGTGGAAGTTCAAAAGCATGAGGATGCAGACACAAATGTCCATGAGATTGACACAGTGACAGAGAGAGATGGAAGACATAGTTTTGAAAAGTGGCAAAAAGTGCATCCCCCAAATCAAGTCATCGGAGATTCTAAAGCGGGTATCCAGACAAGAAAGATGAAGGCCATTACATATTCGCTATTGTCACAGGTGGAACCCAAATCCGTTTATAAAGCAAGCAAAGATGAACATTGGGTTAAAGCCATGAACGAAGAGCTGGATCAGATTGAGAAGAACAACACATGGGAGTTAGTTCCCAGACCAACAGACAAGAACATTATTGGCACCAAGTGGGTCTTCAGGAACAAGTTAAATGAAGATGGTCATGATGAGAAACAAAGCCAGACTTGTGTGCAAGGGCTACGCTCAGGTGGAAGGAATAGATTTTGATGAGACTTTTGCACTAGTAGCAAGGATGGAATCCATTCGGATGTTCTTGGCTTTGGCGGCATACAAGGGCTTCAAGGTACATCAGATGGACGTGAAGTCAGCTTTCTTGAATGGTAATCTTGAAGAGGAAGTATATATAGAACAACCAGATGGTTTTCAGCTTGGGGAGGATCTAGATATGGTTTGTAGACTAAGGAAAGCTCTTTATGGATTGAAACAAGCTCCAAGAACTTGGTACTCCAGACTTGATACTTATTTGCATCATTTGGGACTGCGAAAGGGTATGGTTGATAGCAACCTGTATGTGATGATAGAAAGTAGTAGTCAATTGATTGTGGTAGTATACGTAGATGATATCATTTTTGGAGGGCACAGTGATGAAGTGTGTAAACAGTTTGCAGAGTGCATGAAGAAAGAGTTCGAAATGTCCATGCTTGGAGAACTCTCATACTTTCAAGGATTGTAGGTGAGCCAATGGCAGAATGGCATTTTCATATGCCAGATGAAGTATACCAAAGAGAAGTTGAAGAAATTCCAAATGGAGGATAGTAAACCAATGGGTACGTCCATGGTTGTGGGATGCAAACTGAGTACAAATGATGATTCCCCCTTAGTTGATCAAACAATGTACAGGTCTATGATTGGTAGTTTGTTGTATTTGACAGCGTCAAGGCCTGATATTATGCAAACAGTTTGTCTGGTAGCTAGATTTCAAGCTAGCCCAAAGGAGACACATCTATTGGCAATTAAACGAATTTTTAGATATCTTCGGGGTACAATTGAGTATGGTTTATGGTATTCCAAGACCTCTAAATTCACTCTCAAGGCATTTTCAGATGCGGATTGGGCAGGTAGTGTGGATGATAGGAAGAGCACTAGTGGCGGTGCATTCTATCTTGGCAAAAGCCTTGTTGCATGGCACTGTAAGAAGCAAGAGTTGTTGGGAGTGACCCAAAATGCCCTGTCCAGATCCCGGCTCGGACGAGGGAACGATGCGTGCTGGCTGGTGTGCAATAAGGAATTAAAGTTGCACCTTCCCTCACAAGACGTCTTTTGGGGGATTGACAAGCGCTTAATCTTACAATTGGTATCAGAGCAGGTGGTCGCGAGTTCGAGTCTCCCTGGTGCCATGGGTGCTCTATTATTGGGAGTGCATTTGGGGGGGGATTGTTGGGAGTGACCCAAAATGCCCTGCCTAGATCCCAACTCGGGCGAGGGAGCGATGCGCGCTGGCTGATGTGCAATAAGGAATTAAAGTTGTACTTTCCCCCACAAGGCGTCTTTTGAGGGATTGGCAAGCGCTTAATCCTACAAGAGTCTGTTTCATTGTCTACGGCAGAGGCAAAATATATTGCAGTGGCAGCTTGTTGCATTCAAATGAGTTGGATGAAGAGGCAAGTTGCAGATTATGGCATTGACAGTTCTGAACCTATTCCTATCATGTGTGATAATATGAGCGCTATAAATATTTCAAAGAATCCGGTACAACACTCAAGGACAAAGCACATCGATATTTGATATCACTTCTTGAAGGAGAAAGTCACAACTAATGAGAAAGTCACAACTAATGAGGTGAGATTGGATTTTGTCTCTACATTAGAACAGGTCATCGATATTTTCACAAAACCTCTTCCTAAGGAGAGTTTTGAACGGCTCCGAGATAAACTTGGAGTTGTCACTCCAGTTGCACAGTAGGAGGCATGTATACAGGGGGAGCTTTTGGATAGGGGGAGTTTCCATGACCCTTTGTACTTGTTGTCAAAGGGGGAGAAGTTGGTGTGTGTGTAAAGGGTTGCCAACAATTTCAAAGGGGGAGATTATTGGTCAACTAGGTCAACTGAGGTTTGCTGGAGTGGTGTTGTCATTGTTGGAAATATTATTATCCATATTGGTGATGCGGCAATGGTATTTGATGAGTTGGAAGAGCTGAAATGGTAAAATAGTCACCTACATGGCTATAAGGGTATTTTGGTCATTTGACAGGGTTACAGGGGTACCCGCATGTGAAGAATAGCATTTAACAGTATATTAAGTCCTTATATAGTGTTTGGAAAAGGGGCGAAGCAGCAGGTGAAGGTTTCATATTATTAAATGGCAGTAAATTTAAGGTCATTTTTGGAAGGTTTAATGGCATTCATGGGTGAAGTGTTCTTCATGAGAAATGAAGTTCATTGAGTCACAGTTCCAATACAACTAGTCTCACATCATTTCAGTATCAGACGAGAAAGTTACAGTTGTTTTTATGTTGACGCGCAAAAATAGAGCAAATCTGGCATAGGCAAAAAGTTTTATACTTAGCCAATTTTTTGGTCCTTTTTTTTTAAAGTGCTACTAGAGACAGAGGTGTCCCATTGTTTTATAAAGTTACAGAATCATGGTGGCCGTTGGATGTTGTTCATCACGGCATTTTTATTGATCCGAACGGGCGCATCTCCATTGGTTAGTTCTATGGTATTGGGTACAGCTGCACTACATCAAATCAAGATCTCATTGAAACAAGGTAAAGAGAGCTGTATTTGTTTCTTCCTTCAGATTCTCCCGTGAGCTCTCTGATTGGCCTGTCCTTGATGGTGCACGGTGCTACGCCATACACCATAACATTGTTCCTTAAGAGAGTTGTACACGGTTGTTGAAATTTGAATTTTGACTTGGGTAAGTACTGTACAGCTGTCACCATTTTTTGGAAAGTAATTTCTTGGCAAATCTTGATACACAAGTCGTGCATTGCCGATTGTCACAAATATTTTTTATTATTACAATTCCACCCTCCACTTGCCATTTTGGATCATCTAACTTTGGAAGGCAATATCTCTCTCATTCGAAGTCCAAATCAGTTGCCGTTTTTTTTGAAATTGTATAATTTTTCAAGGAGAACATAGTGAAAACGTGAAAAACAGTATAAAAATGTCAAAAACGTCAAAATCTGTGAAAAAACTTGATTGAACAATCGAAGATGCTGCTTTGAACATTGGAGATCGCGACATCAGGAAGGCTTCAAGCAGTGGGTTAGTCATGGGATTACTCAGGGAGAGGTAATCTTTTGTTTCACAAGTCCTATTTGATATTTAGGGTTTGATTCGTGTTGAAAGAATCCTAATTTTTTTTCATGTTATTGGGAGAGACTTGTAATTGAATTTTTATATTCATATTGTAATTCCATTCAAGTTGGGGCTTGATTGGATTGGGGTTGTTGCCCTAGATTTCGTTGTTGCAGAGTCAGAAGTAGGTGTTGTAGCACCTGGGCTATTGTAGTAGTCGAATTCGAGTTTAGTATGTGAGAAAATACGAAACCCTTACGGGTATTCCTCTGTGGATGTAGGTAGCTTGGACGAACCACGCATATTTGGTGTACTATGTGCTTGTTATTTTGTTTTCGTATTCTTGGAGTGTGTTTGCTGCAGAGTGGTGGTGTATTGTCTGGTAGACCTAGTCACACAGTGGTTGCGAGGTGGACGTGCATGTGTGATTGGTAATTACGGGACTGCCCCGGCCAATCTTTGTGTGTGATTGTTATTGCTACGGGTTTGAGTTTGGAAGAATTTTTTAAGGCACTGATTCACTTCCCCCTCTCAGTGCACTTGGGATTATCATAAATAAATTAAAACAGAACAAAAATACAGAAACCATCTAAATCCCACTGTATCACATCTACCTAATCACAGACCTCAAAGCCCATTTTAGTTGTAGACTTTGCATGGGACTCTTCTTCTTAAATTCACTTTTATTTTTTGGTAACATCTTAAATTCACTATTAACATATGGGTTTTGGTTAATGTTATGTATGTCTCAAATTCTTGTACCCGTTTCGAAGAATGAACCTCTCCGACATTTTTTGTGGAGACTCGAATGAAACTTTTTTCTGAGATCTGTGATGGTAGTGTAGGGCTTGGACTGGTTCCACCCAACCCGATCTAATGGAGGAGTATTTATATTCTTTACCCGCTTTGTTGTAAAAAGAGTGAGATTTGGGGTTTTTCGATTTAGGGTTTCTGGGAGAGAGGAGCAGCGCCGTTTTGGGTGTTCTTGAGAGATCTCCATTGTAACTTTCTCCGATTTACATAGTAAAATAGCTTCGCCTTTGCCTGTGGACACAGCACACCATACTGGTGTGTGAACCACGTTAAATCTTCGTGTCATCTTTCTCTGTTTTTGGTTTTGTTCGTGTTTTGTTTGGTGTTTGTTCTAACAGTTAAATCAACATTAGATGGTTCAACATCAAATTTATAAGCATCTTAAATAAGCTTGCGTGATTGTGAAAGGTGATAAACACAAGGCAAAATATTCACTATGGAAATCACTTCCAAGCTGAGGAAACTGATCAGGGCCGCCATTGGTTTTTAAACAAAGTGTTATGTGTTTCAAACTTCAAACTTGAAAGAGAAAGAGAAAGAGTTTTATTTAGCTTTTGCATGCATGCATGCATGTGAGATTGCATGGAGTATTCCCAAGTTCAAGACCAACTTAATTGATAGTACTTAATCTATAAAAATAATAGAATTAGTTAGCTAACATTTATGCCTAATTTTTGGTTCTAGTTTTTTTTTTTTTTATATTATTTATTATTTTAATAATTGACAGAGGAATTCTTGTATCTTAATTCCAAGAAAGGAAACAGGAAGAAGAACGAACCCAAAAAAGTTCCCAAAAAAGTTCTCTCCCCACCATAGATGTGACTGATCACTCCTGACTCCTCCCATGGTTTCAAATTCAACATAGATGTGAATTTGAAAACTCATTGCGGTAGGCTATTTTAGTCAGATTGAGATGAGTGAAATAACGAAATTTCATCAAAATAGTGTATTTTTTTATAAATGTTTCAATTTGAAGGAGAAAGAGAAAGAGTTTTATTTAGCTTTTGCACGCATGCATGCATGTGAAATTGCGTGGAGTATTCCCAAGTTCAAGACCAACTTGATAGTGCTTAACCTGTAAAAATAATAGAATTAGTTAGCTAACATTTATGCCTAATTTCTGGTTCTAGTTTTTTATTACTATTATTATTATTTATTATTTTAATAATTGACAGGAATTCTTGTGTCTTAATTCCAAGGAAGGAAACAAGAAGAAGAACGAACCCAAAAAAGTTCCCAAAAAAATTCTCTCCCCACCATGGATGTGACTGATCACTCCTGATTCCTCTCATGGTTTCAAATTCAACATAGATGTGAATTTGAAAACTCATTGCGGTAGGCTATTTCAGTCAGATTGAGATGAGTGAAATAACGAAATTTCATCAAAATAGTTTATTTGTTTTTTATAATTGTTTCGATTTGAAAGAGAAAGAGAAAGTTTTATTTAGCTTCTGCATGCATGTGAGATTGCATGGAGTATTCCCAAGTTTAAGACCAACTTGATAGTACTTAATTTGTAAAAATAATAGAATTAGTTAGCTAACATTTATGCCTAATGTCTGGTTGTAGTTTTTTTTTAATTTATTATTTTAATAATTGACAGAGGAATTCTTGTGTCTTAATTCCAAGAAAGGAAACAGGGAGAAGAACAAACCCAAAAAAGTTCTCTCCCCACCATAGATGTGACTGATCACTCCTGACTCCTCCTGTTGCGTCAAGAAATCGTCGAGTGGTCCTGCGAGTGCCGTCACCTGCAAGTGGACCAAAGGGGTCAACAGGCGCGCGGGGGGGGGGGGGGGGGCGGGGTGGGGGCGGCTGGGGGCGGCTGGGGGGGGGGGGGGGGGGGGGGGGGGGGGGGGGGTGAGCCAGCGCACTGGTTTCAAATTCACCATAGATGTGGTGAATTCTCATGGTTTCAAATTCACCATAGATGTGAATTCTCATTGTGGTAGGCTATTTCAGTTAGATTGAGTTGAGTGAAATAACGAAATTTCATCAAAATAGTGTATTTTTTTTTATAATTGTTCCGATTGATTGTTTTGGTGGGTAAACGGTCATATTAGGCTCTGATACTTCAAAGAAACTTTATTTTAGTCTATAAAAATGTATAAATTTACTTTCCAAATATAGCTAAGATTGTTTTTATTAGTAGTATTATTTGTTATAACTGAATAGGTGGGTGAATAAAATTTTGGGCGAGGGTTCTTTCAACAAGTAATACACAGAAGTGCATCAATGAGATGCAATAAAGTAGTATCATACATGGAGGGCAAAGAGGGCATTTCATGTGAGGAAGAGAGAGATTGACATAGAAATGCTAGTGTATCCTACTCTAATGGTTCAAGAACCTTTTCCCTAAATATATTTTTTTTTTAAATAAAAAATTTATTGAAGATTAAAAAGGAGGCAAACAAGCCTAACAACAGACTAAAGGCAAAGAAAGCTAAAGCTAAAAAAAAAAAAAAAGGGGACTCAGTCCTAAAGCACGCCACTTGCTCACCCAAGAGACATAATAAAATAAGGCTACTGTGGATCTGTGAGGCGCACCGAAGGGGTCCTTATCCTATTCGATTGTCGGGGGATCTCAGCATATAAATCAGGCCGATTAAGAGCCACACGGGCCAAAAGAGCCTCCTCCTCTAGCGAAAAGGGAGATGGGATTTTTTGCAATCCCACTCCTAACTCCTTTTTAACCTGATGTTTTTCTACTGTCGCATCCACTGCCTTAACACCATGATTTGCATTCCTTTGACTTCGAGTTCTGCCAATAACTGGAGTTGCCATATGGGAACCCACACGACCGCCTCAAAGAGCAATCCTATGACCATCACGATTTTTTTGACCCAACACCTGAGTCCACCCGCCTTGCACCTCCTCTTGATCAGATTGGAAAGCAATCCTTGATTGAGTGGCCACCCCATCAGAATTAAAAATTGAATTCTCAATTGAAGTTTGACTATTGATCGGATTCTCTATCAAAGCTTGAAAAGCAATCCTCGATGTGGTTAAGAACAATGTGGTAAATATTGAAGGGGAGAAAGGCTTTGTTCCTCAGGAGATGAGAGAGAATGGTTGTGAACTGGCGAAGTGCTCTCCTCATGAAGTTCCGGTAGAAAAGTTTTCTAGTAAAGATGTCCCTAAACCCCCTTTTTCGGGTGATGGAGGAAGGGCCAGAAATTAGCCGGGTTTTGGTGATAAAGTGCCGGAATCCCAATTTTCCGACGTGGGTGCTGGCTTCCTTGGTGGTGGTACAGATTTGGAAGGATCTTTCCTTGGTGTGGAAGCATGCCATGATTGTAGGGGAGGTTGCTAATCAAGCGTTGATTGCGCTCTCCACTTTGGAAAGTATCAATAATCAAACTTTGATTGAGAATTCAATTGTAAATTCTGATGAGATGGCCTTTTCCCTAAACTTTTAAATAGCACCAAAAACGTTTAAAATTGATGAGTTTTGACTAGGGATGCATGTTTGGCTAGGCAAGCCCAAACCCGCCCTGTCTTAGGTAGGGCATATGCTAGGCTTTTCAGCTTGCGAACTGCGCTAGAATTGAGATTTCCAAGCTCGGGATAGGGACGGACTGAGCCTGGGTTGAGGCCTTGGGATGAGCCTAGCGCTATATATATAAATATAGGGAAAGAGAACGCTAGCCAAGCCTCTAGGGCCTGCACATGCGCGGTGGGTAATGAGAGCATGCATGGAGACATCATGGGGGTGGTAATTTCGCCTTTCCATGGGGGCAGGACGATCATTTTGCACCCCCATGAGTCTAGGCACAGGGGTTATTGGCCCAGTTAGCGTTCTTTTTCCCATAATATATATAAGGGAGAGAGAACGGTACTTGATCGCGTGACCCCTGTGCCAACACGGGGACCAATGGGAACACACACCCAAGCATCCGATATGGGGGGCAAGGTGGTCATTTGCCACCCATGTGTCTAGACATAAGGGGCATGACCAAGCAGCCTTTTTTTTTCCAAATATATAATTATAGAAACTAATATCATACATTCGGTCAAAAAACAAGGTTAAGTAGACCTAACCTAGCCCTAAAATGACCAAAATAGGGGGGCTATCGGGGTCAATCAGGGCCGGGCTGGGTTGGTTTGAGCCCAGTTGGGCATAGCGTGGGCTGCAATATCCTAGTCTGACATAGAACTGGGCTGGGCTTGGGTTGAGCTAAGGGGATCTAGGGTTGTGTTGGGGTTTTAAAAAATCCGGTCAAGCCCAGCTCAATTGCGCCCCCTAGTTTGGACCTGTCAATTATATCCACAAGAAAGGTGATGGAAATAACCCATTAACACTTGGCCTGTGGAACAAAACAAAACACACAATGAGACTCTTGTATACTCCAGCATCAAGTTGTTTCCTAACTCAAATTAAAACTTTAATCCATTAGTAGCTCATAGTGAATTGACAAAGGGTACGTAAGGGTGTGAATTGCAAATTGAAACCATTAATGAAATTGAATTGAACCGTTTGAATTGGAATCAATACACCGTTTATTAATCGGTTCGGTTTGAATTTTGAAAAGTAATATCGTTTATTAAACAGTTCGGTTTGATTTTGACCTGATAAAGATTGTTTTTTAAACCAATTTAAACTGATTAGAACTGGTATGCTATCGAACCAATTATACATATTAAACTGATTAAAAACTGGTTAGTCCTAGTATTCTATATGCACTTTCTAGTGTTTTCTACTTGTAGTGAATTACACAATGTAAATTTATTTAGGGTAAGAGATCGCTTCGTAGAAGCGTGGCCCCTACACCAACGTGGGGGCCAATGAGAGCACACAGGCATCAACATGAGGAATTTTTATTTAATGGAGGCACGATGATAATTTTGTGCACTCATATGTCTGGGCACAGGAGCCATGCGACCAAGCAGTGTTCTTTTTCCCATTTATTTAATTTAATTTTTTTTTTTTCAAAGCTACAATTTAAGCCTAGATATCATGGTTCAAGCCCAATAAAAACAGGTTCATTCCCAATTGGGCACAAAATTGCTAATTTGAATTGACAACAAAATCGAAACTGAAACCAATAAAACTGTTTAACCAAAACTATTATTAATTGGTTTCGATATGGGATAATGGAACTGTTTAATAAACAGTTTGATTCTAATTTCTCTCTTTCATACCTTGAACCGTTTCATAACCAAACTGACTAATCGAAACCGAATCGATTAACACCCATAACCAAGGGGATAGGGCAGCCAATTTATGAACTATTTGAATTTGAGAAAGTTTTTCTTCCCGGTGGAAGAAGGAATACCCAAGAATCTATTGTCATAATACTCCCCCTTTTAGGACAAATGTTTGAAAAATAACCAAGGCCAGCCGGTCGGCCTTGATGCACATGTAAATTTGCTCTATTGTAACCAAGTGGTCATGGGTTCAAGTTTGAAAACAGCCTCTTTGCGGAAGCACGGGTAAGATTGCTTACATTATGACCCTCCCCAGACCCAGCAATGGCGGGAGCCTCGTGCTCCGGGTACACCCTTTTATTTTTTTGGGAAAATACTTCTTACTTTTTGACCCCCATTCCATGCCATGATCAAGGAAGTGGAGTTAAACGGTTGGTATGACACGCACGAACCGAGAGCCTCTGGGCCCTAGTGAGCCTAGGCGGGTGGCCATAAGAAATTGCCACTCCTATTGTGATGGTATACATGGGCCTCTATACAGAAATAAAAATTGAAATAAGCAAGTATTCGAAATAACTAATTCTGTTTGGAGTAGTAAAAGTAATATGGATAAAAATTACTTAGGACCCACCCAGTTAGAGGAATTGGGGTGGGGTCCAACACCCCCTATTATGAAGTTCCATTTTAAGCACTAGGGGCTGCTTAACTCATTTTTTGTGTTCACAAGAATGAAAATGCTTCTCGCTTTCTGTATTATTCTTTCCTGTAACTGCAAAAGTTGTTTACATATATATATATAAGAATCCAAAACAATCGAAACCCATGAACACTGTAGTAGTTTGTATGGTGTGAAATGGGTTTCTTCTTTGGGGTATCTTAAGGGATTGGGGAGTTGAAACCCTCCTGAGAAGATAATGGATGTAAGGTTGGGAATCGCTTTGAAATGGATTGCTTCTTCTTGATTGAAGACCTCTTGTTAAGGCGTTGGATAGTTTTCTTCATGTAGAATGCTCGGACTACTGGTAATGCTCTCTCCTTGAGCTCAAGTATGATATAGAAGAGTAATCTATAGGCAATTAGAATGATAAACACAGCAAGCAAATCTAACCACTTTGAGTGATCCATTTTGATACCAAACATGGTATGGATGATCACATCGCCCTTCAGTTTTGGGTCACCTGGAACTAAGGGATCAAACTCAAATCCAGCCAATTCATTCTTGTATGAACCCTGCATTACAGTTAAAAATAAAGTCTATAGCTTATCTCGTGCTTGTGGGAATCTACTTCTCTTATGAACATATGAACATATGAACATATGAACATACCTGTAATGCCCATGACCCATAACTTAGATACGAAATTGGGATTCGCCAGAAGGGCTTGGGAAGATCAGGCAGTAAACGAAAAAACCCGGAAGTCATCATCAAAATTCCCTACAAAGAAAACCATTCACAGGTATATGAGTGGACAGAAGGTATGGAAAAAAACTTGCTCTGATACCATGTAAATATCCAACCCAAAAGCTCGAACTCTTGGGTGGAAGGACTCACAGGTATATCAGGGGACAGAAGGTCTTAGGGGAAACCAATGTGGGGCTATTCTCCCAACAAGTACTATGGTTCAGATGGCATGATGGTGGTAATGCTGATGATGATTATAGATATTTTTCATGGAAGAGGCCAAGGAGGATAGCTTTCTTACCATAATTCCAGCTCCAATTATGATGCCCATGAGGAAGTTGGGTACCAGTGAAGCAACAACCATCATTAAGCTCTCTATAACAGCGATGCAACCGAAAAGATTAATGCAGAAGTATACATAGTGGCTGAACTCTCTACTAAATTTTGCCATGTAAAATGCAACTGTTCCAGAAGCAATACTAATCACAACCAAGTAAGGGAATGATGAGAGAAAATTTGATAGGATGAACACTGCATTCCCGTAATGGCCATTGAGCCTTTCGCGATAGAAGACCTGATTTAAAACCATATATATGAGACTTTGAAAGCTTAACTATGTAATTCTGGTTTTTTACATGAGTTTTGAGATTGCTTACCTTCATTTCTTCAACAAAAGATGGGAAACCTCCTATAGACATGAATGTCATGAAGCCTGTCACGAAAGCACCACATGCGCCTCTAGCTAAGATCGCAGAATAGCTAGTCCCAATGTCGAAGTAGATTGACCCAACACAGATGGCAACAACTATGTAGATTGCAATCCTTAACCAATAATACCCAATATCTCTAGTCATGTTTATGAAAGATCTCTGTGTCAATGTGGTTAGCTGTTTCCACCAGCTAGCATCACTGGCACTGTCTGATATCACAAGAAGTCCTTCCTGTATTCACATCCAATGAGAAAACCCAATTATACTGCATATACATAACCAAGAACTTCTGATATGCAATGGATTGGTTTTGGTTTGAGTTCAGGATGCTTACAATTAGTAAGATATCCTGGATCCTTCTTCGTGTTCTTGCTCCATACTCTGAAGTTTTGTATTTCTGGACCAGAATTTCTTTGATCTTTGCACTTGGCATTTGATTTACAGGATCTGATGTTGACTCGATTTCCTGTAACAAACAAATAATGAATTGCAACTTACAAGGAAGTGGTGAAATCATATTAAACGAAGAGTCTGGTGATTCAAGGGATCATTAAGGGGACGGGGAGGCAATGAAACTACTTACACAAAAACGGATTCTTTGAGATCCAACTAGAGTGGCATTTACAATATCAAAGTCCTTATTAATGCAACGAAGGAAGTGATCAGAAGGGTTTTTTCTACTAGGACAGGGGAAGCCAGATTCAGCAAAGAACTGCAACAGAAATATAATGTTCAAAGGCACATTATTATTTGATAATCTACACAGTCATTTGGCACTTACCCAGTTAAAAGTTCCTCACCTCTACAGCCATCTTTGCTGCTCCAAAATAAACAGTTTCACCTCCTGAAAGTAGGAACAGATCATCAAACAGAGCAAATACCTCACTACTTGGTTGGTGGATGGAGGAGATAACAGTCCTTCCATCACGAGCGACATTTCTAAGGGTTTGGATCACAAAGAAAGCCGATGCACTGTCAAGTCCACTGGTGGGTTCATCAAGGAATAAAAGACGGGGGCGAGTAAGGATCTCAAGTGCAATGCTCACTCTCTTCTTTTCACCTCCACTGATGCCCCTTAGGTGCCAGTTACCTATCATTCTATCTGCACATTCTTGAAGACCCATCTCCATAATTGTGCCCTCTACCACTTCATCTATCTCTTCTTTGCTCATAGTAGAAGGCAACCTCAAATGAGCTGAGTAAGTTATTGTTTCTTTAACTGTTAGTGTCCCTAACAGTACATCCTCTTGAGTCACATAAGCCTGGAGAAATTTGAAGTTAACAAACAGACATTGATGAGAAGTGTCTTTAAATTATAAGAATATTTACATTGCTAATTATACTTACAACAACTCCATGGTTTAATCTTCGCTTTCTCCCATTGATGAGAACATTCCCAGTCATAACAGTACTTGAAGCAAGTCTCCCTGTTGGAACCACAAAGACTACTAGATTAGTACCAATCCATGGTATAAACTGTTTTCCTTGGGAAGCTCCTTCTCCATCTGGGAACAATGATAAAATGTACATTGAAAGTTTTTTTTTTTTTTTGTGGGGTGGGGTGGGGTGGGGTGGGGAGTGGGGGGGGGGGGAAGGGTCAGCAAAGAATTCTTTAAAATATAAAGTAAAATAAGTACAAAATTTTAACATCCAGGCATTCCCAGACTGATAAAGAAAACATAGGCAAAAGATGGTATAATTTTCACTTTCAGCATTACCATCAGCAGAGAACTAAACCAAACCCAAGAATAAAACACCAACATGGGAAACACCCTACATGACTAGTTCTCAAACCTAGATCGAGGTCTTTCTAAAGCATCCCAAGAGAGCTCTCCAAAACAAAAGACGCGTTCAAATATTGAGCAAGTACAAGATCTCGCCACATGCTTTGCAAGCAAGTCCACTATCGGGTTTGCCTCCCTACGGCAATGAGTTATTTTCCAAGAAGCGAAGATAGATAAGAGCGTAGATGCTGCCATTACTGGATATAGAGCCAAGTGATGGATTTTTTTTATGTCAGTAATGACAGCATCAAGTAGAATTTGATGCCTCATCTCACATCGTCTATGGGGTGTGGGGACCACCTTCAATTCATGCAGATTTTAACCACCGCAAATGGATCGGGATGATTCACCCAATTTAGCACTTGCAACTCCTAAAACTTGCAAACAATGACCAGGAGCTCATTTTTTAAGATTTTTGGGAACAAGAGCTCTAAAACTTGGGGACGCTTGCCTATAGCATCCAAATCGACCAAAATCATAGGATTTGGGAGATCTAGGCTGTGTTTGGTATGCATTTTTGGAATTTGTTCTAGATCGATTTTGCATTTTTGGACTATAAAAGCAAATATTTTTATCATCCGAACATGCAAAAAAAATCAACCTAGAATGCATACCAAATACAGCCCTAGATTCATTTTTTTGGATTTGGGGGGATATTCCCCATAACCCAAGGTAAAAGTCAAATTTTCCTCTCTTTTTTTTGTGTTGTATGAATTTGAAATATATGATGCATTGATCCTAGATTTAAGTGGATCATATCATGTCCTAAAAGTTGGTTAACCTTTTGGGGTTGACGTGTGATTTGTGTGATTACCAAAAAAGAAATTTGGGTGGTTGAGAATTTGAGATTGGCAACCAACAACCACTTCTAAATTTTAATTGGCTCTACCCCATATCCATAATCATGATGTTACAATTCATTCTACCCTAAGACAAGTCCAAATCCCCTCCCTTGCTAACCAACCCACCCCATCTCACACCACTCATGGGGTATGGGGACCATCTTTGGGGTGTCAGGACCACACCCATAAATGGGGTGGGCCAGGGTTACCGGCAGGGAGAGGAACTTGATTCACCTCCAGGGAAAAAACAAAAAGAAAAAATTTACTTTTTTCGGAAAAGAAATAAAAAAGCTTGATTCCTTTTCTATTATGTTCAATGATATATAATGAGAATGATACCATTTTGTACTCTTCAAATCCTAGTTGGTTGTTGAGGACGGACTTACATCTAATAATGGGATTGGATGGGCTTCTTATTGTTCGGTATAATGGTTTTGTTTTCGTCGGTATGGATTATGGTCTTATAGGTGACAAGGTGGAGGCCGCAGTCCAGGGGATCATTATCGTCTCTTGTTCCCTGCCCAGTATAGTGGTCAAGTTCCTCTCATAGGGGGAAGGAAATGATGACCTAACCCCCTGCCCGAACACACTGTCCGAGGGAGGTTAAAACATCATTTCCGTCTCTCCTATGAGAAGAACTGGACCACTGTACTGGACAGGGAATAAGACAGGAAAAAAATTCCAGTCCAAGGCCTCTCCAAGGAATCACATGGGCAAGAAGGTTTGGATGTGAACACTTGAAGGTCTACCACATGGCATATCAGATAGAGCTCATATTTTGTAGACAAGTACAACCCAATATCCTCTGTTCACATGTAAAATTTCAGCCTCACAGAGTTTGACAAGTAACAAATTTGAGATTTGAAAATTCCGGCCTATGGGATAGTGCACAATAGTGGTTGAAATATTATAGGAGTGAATGGACATACATAAGGAATTAAAGATGCATTTCAATATATGAGAAAATATTTAATTGAAGGAAAAATCTTGTTGTAACCATGGTGCGGTTGATGAAAAAAAAATTTATAACGTTACTTTTTTGCTTTTTTTTAGTATCACACACATTTGTTTCAATGAGAGCAAAATATTGTCATTCACAAGTGTTAAAAAAAAACTCACAAGACAATGACAGCTTAAAAAACTTTTTGGGAATAAGAAAAAAAATTATTACTACTTCTTACTTTACCACTTTCATTTCAACAAGATGCACCCTTAATAGATATTTTTTTAAATTTGATACATAACCCACCCTGGGGTTTTTTTAGCAATTTCCCTTCCTCCAAACTGATTAAAAATAAAATTAAGAAAAAAGAAAGAGTTTTTCTTCACCATGCTGTGAAGATTCTCCACACCAACCTAGGGTTTACAAGCCCTATAGGGTTTTATTGTGTTCCCCAAAATATCTTTTTGATACCTTCTCACACGCATCTGATGTCCCGTGATGAAAGGATTCTTATTCACCCTGGCTGAACGAAAACTCGATAAATTAAAAAAAAAAATTTGGCTCGTTTCCTACTTATCACGCCATCTTTCAGGATTGTCAATTGAGGGAATTTTGCTTACCCAAAAAAAAAATTTTTTGGGGAATTTTTGGAATAATAATGATCAGAAGTCACAACTAGGTTCTTGTGAGGACTTTTGGAAAGGCTTTGCTTTATACAAAAGTGTGGCCGGTCCAATATAGAACCCAACACCACTTTCCAAATTAGAAATTACTCTAATGAGCTGAACTAGGAAAGGAGAGGGAGAGATGGGTACCTGCCAATGAGTCGAGAAGGGTAGACTTGCCGGACCCAGAAGGACCCATGATGGCCATGATTCTGTCCGGTTCAGCATATCCGCTAAGCCCTTGAAGCAATCTTCTTGTTGGGCCTTTCCCAAAATTGGGCAGCATCACTGTGACATCTTCCCACACCAAGTACACCGCCGACTCATCTCTTCCACTGCCGCCGCCGCTACCGGCGGTGGCAACAGGAAAACCCATCTCTAATTCAGGCCGATCGAACCCTGAACCAGTAACCTCAATCTCCATATTCTATGATAATCACTTCAGAAGATGAAGAAAGCAAGAGAGAAGTCTTAAAAATAAATACAGGTGTGGAAGGGGGCCATAGATAGTGATGTGGTTACTGTCTGTAAACGAACTCATTAATGCTGCAATTAATGAAACTGCACGCGGGAAGTTGGGAGTTTGGTGGTGAGCATTTGAACGTAATCTTGAATCTTGAAATTATATCAATTTGCTGAAGTGGAAAATTACTGTGGAGACTACATACTTTAAAAGTCCTCACATGATTTTAATGCCACACTCTAATTAAGATCTTTGGAGAATGTTTTCTGCTTTAGCTAGGAGTGTAAATTGTTCTGGTTCTACGCCATCGATCCGGTTTCTTAATGGTTTTGATCCTAAAGAGTCAAAATCAGAATCGGACTAATAAATTAATCGGTTCCAAACATGAGAATTAGGACCATAAATTAATGGGTGGGTTGGTTCCAATTCCTAAATGGTTCCAAACAATTAAAAAAAAAAAATTTCTCTAACACATGCTACATACATTTAATAATATTACAATAAGATACTGGTTTCATTTACATGAGATATACAACCCACTATAAATTTTTTTTCTTCTCAAATCACGAAACTAGCCCATATTACCTCTTGTTTTGTATTCAATTAATAAGTAGGAACATCATTACCCTCATAAGTTAGTATTATTTTAAGGTATGTTGCTAAATTAACAGTCAAATCTTTGGTAAAGTAGCATATGAGACAAGTGAATCCAGATCTTCTATTGTCATCTGTCTGTCCTGTGCCGTGCTGCGTAGATACAGCAAGACGTGCAATTACCGCTTTACCCCCACTCGGGCAAGGCGTTCGGGTAGGGGTAAGGCAGTAATTGCATACCTTGTTGTGTCTACATAGCATGGTGTAGGACAGGCAACGACAGTAGAGGAACCAAATTAGAGATAACTAGTACCAATAAAAATAAAAGGTTTGACCTTAGCTCTGATGACCTTTAAGTTTTAAGAATTATATGATATATAGGGTTACGATGTGAATTTGTTATAGTTCCACCAGTCCCTAATTGGTCTATCATTTCTGAAACCATTGGAGACCAATAACTTAAGTGGTAGATCTGAATTTGAACCAATATGCTATTGGGTGGGCCGGTTCTGATTCCTAACAGGTCAGTTCTGATACAAAATTGACACCATTAGCTTTAGATGAGCAAAACCCATCTTTTTCCCTATCAATCTAACAATCAAAGGGATATATGATGCGATCTTTGAGTTCGGACTCACTACTAATCAGCCATTGATTGATTGACAAGGAGAATCATTATATGGGAGGCACAGGGATTCTAATCCTCTGAGGTGTTGCATGGAATTGCAAGGGTCAGTCAACTGCTTAACTCAATGGTGGCTCCAGAGAATTCCGGTTCATTGAGGTACTGTAGTTGCATTAAATATAAATTTTTAAAAAATTAAACTATATTTCTTGAGCTCCTTTGGTAAACATCGTACATGTGTGGTAGGTAAAAACCTAGCTGGAGGATCTTCGGTTCCATTCTTCAAGCCGTGGATTGCCTTGGTTAATAGGGAAGTCGAGGATGTTTTGTCTGCCTCCTTGCATGCTCTATAGTCGATAGTTTTTGGGAGTTCAGTGGTGATTCCCCCCTCCTCTCCTGTGAGAACCTACTCCTTCTTCGTTGATGCGGCTATTGGCTCTAGCCCTAAGGCCCTTGGCATTGGCTGCGTCGTTTTTTATTCAGGTGGTGAGCTGTGCTTGATTGCCTCTGAGCATTTTGCCTTGGTACCAGCAATGGTTGGTGAGGCATTGACAATCCGATTGGCTCTCTCCGCAGTTAGGAAGTTGGGACTACTCTTCATTCTGGTTTCGTCGGATTGTCTTTCCCTCATCAAATGCTTGTCCCTCTCCCCCCTTCCCCCATCCTTCTTCCCCTAGCTTTTCTTGTATTATTCAGGATATTTGTATCCTGAAAGCTTTTTTCTCTTTTTGTGATTTTATTCATGTCAGTGGAGATGCAAATGGCTTGCCTCATAATATTGCTAAATGGGCCCTATCTAGCCCACTGAGTTGTTTTTGGGAACCCCCTTTCTCTAGGGACCTCATGGACATTGTAATTCCTTTCTTGTTTTGGCCTAATGAATAGTTCTTTGCATCAATATAAAAAATAAAAATAAAAAAAACTAGCTGGTGAATGAACTCTGAAGCAACCAACTGTCAGTTCTCAGTTCTTATGAAATAAATGCTAGCAACTTTATATGGATAGCTGTTTTTGTTTTTCTGGAAGGGGAAGGTGAAGGGAACATGTGAGCTTACCACTGGATTCCTGTCTTTTTTCCAATATTAAGTCTCTTTCTCTCTTTCTTCCTGTCTTTTTTTTTGTGTTAGTTTGATAAACATAGAAGGTAAGCATATTCTCCCATATATATATATATATATATATGGGAAAATGTTCTCTGGCCCACAGCGCAGGCTATGCTCAGGCACATGGGCCTGCCACTCAGGGGGCAGGGTGGTCATTGCACCCACCACCATGCGTCTTGGAGTAACCTGCGCTGCGGCACAGAGAACAACGCCCCTATATATATAAGATATTAGTTATTGGATTAAGTTTTCTTTCATCCACGATGAATGAGATTCTATTCATGCATCGAAGGATGGGAGAGGATAGGAATGGATATCAAAAGGGTATTTTGAAATATACCAAAACCTTAGGAGGGATTTGTAAACCCTAGGATGGTGGGTGAACCATCATCTATGAATAGAGGAAAATTTTATTATTATTTTATATAAATAGTAAGGAGCTTGGGTTGGGGCATATGGAGTTTGGATCCCATCCCATGTGAGGAGGGTGAAGATAGATTCTGACCTTTCATGGGATATGGGTTCCACGTGTCAAAAGTGGGTCTCACACTTCATGAATGGTGTAAGATATATCTCATGTAGCCACCATAGAATCTATACTCGTGCATTTGGATATTTTTTATTTTATTATTTTTTTTTACAAAAGCTTGAAATTTTATTACGCTAGACCAGACACCGCAAATCGCAGACTTGGGACCATGGTTTGAAGAATTTGGAATCGGGAATTGGATTGGTGAATTGACCGATTCGGATCGGAATCAGCTAACACCAGTCCTGATTTCTACAGTTCCTAATCGTTGCTTCTTGAATCGGAATCGGATGGCTGAATCGTTATCGGATTGATCGATTCTTTGTCATTTTCTTTATAAACCATCTTGAATCAGTCCGATTCATGGTCCGATTCTTGTTTCCTAAATCGATTCGATTTCTATCATAAAATAGTTTAGATTCTTAAATCGATTTAAGTCGATTTTGATTCAGATTCCGAGTTTTAAAACCTTGTCTACAACTAATAATATTCGAGCAAGATAATAATATTCGAGCAAGATATTCTAAAAAAAAAAAAAAAAAGGTATATTCGAGGAAGAAGCTTGGGATAGGAGCATATGGAATTTGGATCCATCCCTCGCCCATGTGGGGAGGGTGAGGATAGATGGATCCGGCTCCTCTCCAGCGCATTTGTGCATGGCACGGCGTGCAGTGCACATCGTGCGGCTGGGGGGTTATGATCAACATGGTAGCACACATCCCTATGCACTGGTGTGTGGATCGAGGCCTCCCCAACCGCACGATATGCATTGCACACCGTGCCGCATGGGAGAGGAGTTCAATCCAGGATGGATTCGGACCCTTTATGGGATGTGGGTTCTACGTGCCAAAGGTGGGTTTCAAAATCTCAAGCTCCATGGAAGGTGTGAGATCTATCTCTTGTATCCACGTAGACAGAATTCGGATCCGTGTATATGCACATTTTAATTATTTATTTATTATTTTTTACAAAAGCTTGAAATTTTATTAGGATAAACCAGGCACCGCAAATCTCAGACCTGGGACAGGTATAAAAGCAAAAAAACAAGGGTGGATTAGTCCACTAAAAATGAGAAATGGAGGAAAAGGATACAAAGTGAGCTAACAGGTGAGCCTTTCTCCGTAACAATAGGTCTAGCAAGAGGGGATCTTTATCCCCTCAATTTGTCTGCCCCTCAATTTCCTCAATTCCATCTAATAGGGTGGCAGAAATGACCATCTTACCCTCTGCCCAAACACACTACGTGGGGTGGGGTCCACCTCCCTCTATTAGAGGGAATTGAGAAAATTGACGGACAGACAAATTGAGGTGATATTTTTTCAGCAAGAGGTGTTGTCTTGGCACATAAACGATCTCAGCAACAAATTCCCTTATCCCTCCTCTTGATTCATGTGAAATTTTTTTCACTGTAATTTTAATTTTGGAGGTTTGATTTTAGGGTTCATCTTCCCCAAATGGTTTAAGGTTTGATTTTCAGTTTCAAACCCTAAACTATTTGGGAAAGATGAGGGTAATTTGATCATTTTATTCTTTAATTTTAATGGGTTTTTATCAGAAGGGTCATTTTGGTATTAGATTCCTTAAAATTATCATCTAATGTCCCAAAATAAGTAGGGGGAGTTTGCAATTTGAAAAGTTGTAAGAAGGGATTTGGACAAATAGGTATTTTAAGGGGGCATTTGTAAAAAACTCTATATTGTTTTTGGGAAGTGTTCTCTAATGGAGAGCATGGCTTCTCTGCCTGCGTGAGATCCAATAAGCCCCCCTCCCCCTTTTGGTTCAATCAATATGGAGAGCAAGAAGGTCATTTTACAAAGAGGAGGAAAGAGATAGACACAAGGGTACAGGCATAGGAGCAATGTTACCGGATAAGAAACTTTCCTTCTTTTCCTTTATTTATTATAGGGAGAATGTTCTCTGTGCCATAGCACAGCCTACGCTCAAGCACATGGACAGCCTGTGCAGTGGGGCAGGGTGATCATTGCGCCCACCCTAAGGGTGTCAATTTGGGACCGAAACCGTCCCAATACCATCCTGCTAAAACCCAGTATCAGACCGTCCCGTGAGTAAATGAGACAGTACTGGTATCTGATTTTGGTACCGAATGATAAATGGGACGGGACGGTTCTGGGACGGGATTCCCAACGGTACCAGTACCAAAATAACAATTAGGTACCGGATGGTATCGAAACTACTAGTACTATTTAAAAAGAAAGAGTATATAAGATCTATTTTTTTTTTTAAAAATAATAAGGTATAAGAATTACGATTCATTAAGGTTTCACTAATTGCCTTTTGAATATGAAGAAGAACAACAGGTCAACAGCCTTAGCTTGAAGTCTCTCATCACAGAACCTGCTACAGTGCTACTCCCTCCTCCCTTGACCAACTACATCTACCAGGTTCTTCCTTTTCGCACTTTGTACTTCGTACCATACTGCCATGTGATATGTGTGACAAACAAAGTTTTGTTTAGGAAAATCAAAGAGGAAACACAACGGGATTCTTCCATTTTGTAGGACTTCTTTAGATTTAAAAAAATGAGAAGCTTATGACATGTGATCTTAGGGAGGTTGAAGAAGTAAAACTATGATTTCATAATTTAAGTTGCTTTATAAAAAACAGTAGATAACTTAGATTTCATGATAGTGAAAAAATTCCACAATACTAATAAACCCGCCTTGTTAGAAACAATTAAACTTCTTCTATCTTTTTCAACAGTGCCTAGAACCGTTTAAAAATCGGAACCATCCCATCCCGCTAGTAATCGGGATTGGGATCTAGGTTTGGTACCGTTAACTAAATGGGATGGTATTGGGATTGATACTTTTGGTACCAGTACCGGTACCGTCCCATCCCAATTGACACCCTTAACCCACCCCCATGTGCCTGGGCGCAGGCTGCGCTGCGGCATAGAGAACAACGCCCTTTATTATTATTAGATTTTTGGGGGGAGAGGTTTGAAATTTTGGATTGGGATAGGAAAGGGATGCATTACAAAGTAGGGAACTTAAGTGTCAGAATATTTAGGGAACCTAGCTAGACATTGGAATCCTCAGGAAGTGGTATAGATTTCCAAAGATCTTTGAGATATTTTGAGGTTCTGATTTAAAGAGGTATGTTTTATTGATTTTTTTTTATTTATTTGATGAGAGGTATGTTTTATTGATTGTGTACACTTTTTGTGATTAAAAAGAGGAGAAAAATGGCTTAAAAAAAAAGGAGATTAATGTGCATTCTTTTATGGCGGATTCCAAAAAAATGGTTCTCATAATCGGTTTGTCTTGTCAATTCCACCATTCGATTTTTTAAAGAGAAAAGAGATTTTCGGCATTTAAAGATAACTTATGTAATTCTAAAGATTCTCCACTTATGGAAGAACATTATGTATATATCAATGACACATGATATGGAAATCCGAAAATTCTTACTACAGAGTAATACTAAGCATTTAATGACATTAAACTTAGGATCTAAGTGTTTCCACTAAATTGGGCATCGGCAGCGTGAATTGAAGATGCCACAAAGTGAATTGAATCAAAGAGTGGGTTCGACCCGTGCCTTGGTAATCCAAGAACTTTTCAAAAACAAATGTAAAGATTGCAATGCCAAGAACAAGAAAAAGAAGCAATCAAATTAATTTTCTCTCCAGATACATCTTTTATAAAATGAAGTACTATAGAGATCTTCAATTTGACTTGGAAGGATGCATCATTGCATCTGGTAGTACTGTTGGTTGGAGAGTAACCCCAACAGATTCTTTTAATGAAAAGAGCATAAACCATTTGCAACTAAGAAAAAGAAAAAGAAAAAGACAATAAAAGATAAATGTAAAGACTTGTTTGATTTGATTTGTTGGATCCTTTCCTTTCTTTTGAATTTTTCCTTTTATAGGTATCCTCAGATGGTTTCTGTAGTTACCAGGAAGTTTCATAACTACCCACTTCTTTGAGATGTAGTTTCACAACCACCCACTTCTTTGAGAGCTTGTTGTAACCACCTTGCTGACCATTCGCCGATCACTGACCGTTCGTAAGTCGCTGGCCGTTTATCGGTCATTGACCGTTTTCAATCACTAACCGTTTTCGGTCACTGACCATTTTTTAACCGTTTTTGGTCATTGACTGTTTTCGGTCACTGATCGTTTTTTTGTCACTGATCATTTTCTGATCGTTTTCAGTCACTGACTATTTTCTGACCATTTTCAGTCACCGATCTTTTTTCGATTACTGACTCATAGGTCAGTCTTGATTGAAATAGATTTCGATCTATTTCTCCATTGACCGAAATAGACCGAAAATAAGGTGTAAAAACTAAGATGGTTGGAGAGATTTTAGGTGGGAGAAACTTATGATCTCTAAAGATTCTATCACTTATAGAAGTGCATTATTCAGGCCTAATTTGGTGTGATTTCTATTTCAATTTCAAGACGTGATTTCTATTTCAGAAATTGTTTAGTTTGATTTTTGCACTTTATTTCAGTGAAATAAAAATCAAGTGGAATAAAAATTCTGAAATAACTGAGGAACTTTTATAGGATATCTATTTCATTTGATTTCACTCACGCTCTTTAATGAACACATGGTTAATTTGATGGACAAAGTAATAATTTCATGTTAAAAATAAAACACTACCCTTTTTCTCATAATGGTCTCACCACCGCCCCACTGCCACCATTGCCGCCACCACCCTTCCCAATGAAATATAAAAAATCTATTTTTAAAAATTGAACTACCAAATGAATTTTTTTATTCATATTGATATAACCAAAACAATTTCAATTTTTGATAAGAAAAATCTATTGGTTGACTATTTCATACCAAAATTAAAATAGAAATAATAGCAAATCTAGCCATATATAGGAAACATTTATTTACAGCTGACACATGTGATATCAAAACTGAAATTCTTACTGTTTTAACAGAGAAATGGCATATTGCATTTAAAGACATTAAACACCACATCCATATAAATCCAGCAAAGACCCATCAAAAGAATTCAAAACCTCACTTGTTTCAAGACCAAGAATCAAAAGTATGGCATCCCAGTATTTCTTTGTTGTTCTTCTTGTTTCTTGTTTGCTTTTTTTGCAGAAGACTTCTGCTATTGGTAGATCATACGGCAGGTGGCAACCCCTCAAAGATGTGAATGATCCAAAAGTTCAAGAGATTGGAGAATTTGCAGTCACTGAACATAACAAAGAGGCAAAGGTAGATCTCCAATTTGGTGCAGTGAAGAAAGGTGAATTTCAGCTTGATAATGGAAGGAATTACAGACTCCTTGTCACTGCAAAAGATCATAATATTGAAAGTGATTACAATGCTGAGGTATATGTAGATTTGACAAATACTAAGAAGCTTGTCTCCTTCACCAAGCATGAGAATTGAGTGAAAGAAAGAGAGAGAGAGAGAGAGAGCTTCTTTTGTCAAGGAGCTTGACTTTTACATTCGAATATTATCCTAAATAAAGCATTTCTTCTACCCAAAAAAAAAGAGCAAATCTTTTCTTTTGCGATTAGGGAATAGAGCAATAAATACTGATACGCATAAAAATTTTGGGAAAACGTTTCCCACAATATTAGGGTACTATTTCCTTCTTACATGGGGCACTTTATTATTGCTCTTATTCATGTGGTTCCATGTGGATGATATCGTTTTTTGCACCGCCCTTAATCCACTAAAAATGAGAAATGGAGTGAGAAATTGTCTTGGCGTATAAACGATCTCTACAAACGATCTCAGGAACAAATTCCGTTATCCTTCGTCTTGATTCATGTGAAATTTTCTTCACTGTAACTTCAATTTTGGAGGTTTGATTTTACGGTTCATCTTCCCTAAATGGTTTAGAGTTTGATTTTCAGTTTAAAATCCTAAACCATTTGGGGAAGATGAGGGTAATTTGGTCATTTAATTCTTTAATTTTAGTGGATTTTTATCAGAAGGGCATTTTGATTATTAGATTCCTTAAAACTAACGTCTAACATTTCAAATTAACGGACTGGACCGGACCAAAGTGCTACACTGTTTTGAAAGTAGGGGGAATTTGTAGAAAAATTGTGGGAGGGCATTTGGATAAATTGGTATTTTTAGAAGGGCATTTATAAAAAACCCTATATTTTTTTTGGAAAGTGTTCTCTAATGGAGAGCATGGCTTCCATGCCTGCGTGAGATCCAATAAGCCCCTCTCCCCCTTTTGGTTCAAACTATATAGAGAGCAAGAAGGTCATTTTACTAAGAGGAGGAAAGAGATAGACACAAGGGTGCAAACACAGGAGCAACGTTACCGGATAAGAAACTTTCCTCTTTTTCCCTTATTATTATAGGGAGAATATTCTATGTGCCGCAACGCCTACGCCCAGGCACATGGGCAGCCTGTGAAGTGGGGCAAGGTGGTCATTGCGCCCCACCCCCATGTGCTTGGGCGCAGGTTACGCTGCGACACAGAGAACAACGCCATTTATTATTATTATTGTTTTGGGGGGAGAGGTTTGAAATTTTGGATTGGGATAGGAAAAGGATGCATTACAAAGTAGGGAACTTAAGTGTGAGAATATTTAGGGAACCTAGCTAGACATTGGAATCCTGAGGAAGTGGCGTAGATTTCCAAAGATCTTTCAGATTTTTTGAGGTTCTCATTTAAAGAGGTATGTTTTATTTATTTATTTAAATTTTTTTTTTTTGATGAGAGGTATGTTTTATTGATTGTGTATACTTTTTGTGATTAAAAAAGATGAGAAAAATGGATAAAATCCTCTCCAATTCTTTAATCTGGCAATTCCTAGTAATATCACCTTCCCTACGCGATCGTCACGTGGATTTTTATAATCCAACGGTTGTAAGAATGTTGCCCCATATTTGAAATGAATATCTATTTTTTGATCGGGTAGGACAAGAACCCGCCCCAGCCCCTCTTTCGTTTCTCCAGTGATGAGAGACTGAATCAACCAAGGCACGATGCTCTCATGCGCCCTTCTCTGCTCTGCGCTTTGTTTTTGGTTGAAGGCCGGCTATCTTCTCCGGTGGTTTTCTCACTGCTATTTATTTTGGGTTCGGAGTGGAAGAAACGATTTTACCGTCAAGATCCGGTTTGGGGAACTGTCATGTGGTTTGTGTGAGGTTTGGGGAGAACTCTTCATCCCGTGTTATTCCAGATCCCCTCAGGTACTCTCGAGCTTCTCAGGATCATGTTTTTTTCTTTCTTTCTGCCAAATCCCTCCTTTTTCCTACCTTAGATTCATAAGTTTTATTTCCTCGAATTCAGAAGTCTGTGATTGCTTTTTGAATTTTCAATCCCTTCGATCTAGATTTGATCTGCCTTTTCTTTCTAAACCTTTTTTACTGGATTCAGTAATCTTTTGGTAATTATTCGACAAAACAAGGATGCAGAATAGAATTGGAAAGCTCAGATATTTCGATTATCATTTTTTTGTGTAGCAGGATGGTCTGCGATTTGAAGGCCTCTTTTTCTTTCTGTGTTTTTTTCTTTCTCTGATTTGGGCTTACGAAGGCCTAATAAGTATTCAAATGTAAAATAAAAAACGCAGAAAGTAGGTCTAGTGTCAAACCTGCAGCTCTCCAATGGTGGGAGGGATGGAAGATGAACGAGAAAGAGAAATCGGAATGATTTGAAAGCCTCTCTTTTTTGCGTTTTTCTTCTTCTCAGATTTTGGGTTTACATTCTCAAATCTAGTGTCAAACCTACAGCTTTCCAATGTTGGGAAAGGAAGAAGATAAACGAGAAAGGGAAATCGGAACGATTTGAAAGCCTCTCCTTTCTGCGTTTTTTTCTCTCAAATTTTGAGTTTACATTCTAATCGGGTCGGGTTGGAAAGAATCAGCTATCAAATCGGGTTGTGGCTCCTGAAATGGTGGAAACTAATCTCCACCACAGGGTCTTGTTATGCCACATGTCACACAGGAAAAATGGTACTGTTGGGTATTGCCAGATTAAAGAATTGGAGAGGATTTTTATCTGAGAAAAATGGCTAAAAAAAAAGGGGGTAATTTACACATACCACCCTTGAGATTTGATGAAAGGATAATATTACCCCCTAGTTTTGAAAAATTCTATGTTCCCCCTGAGGTTTGCAAACAGTAACAAATAAGCTTATTCTGCCAGTTTATGACTAACAATATAAAAAATAAAAGGTGAACTGACAAAATTATCTTTGCAAGAATTAAAAAAAAAAAAAAAAAAAGACTGCAACTCATCTTCCCCAAATCGATTGGGAAGATGAATTGCAGGTACAAGTACAACACCATGGATATGAATCAGATGGAATCAAAACTGACACCATAACAAACCGTTATGGGATGATTTAGAATCAGGATTCACAGCTAAGACGCTGGTTATAAAGGGGAAACTTTTGAAAATAAATGGAAACCTAGAAATTCGGCTAATCTGAAAGACGAAACCCTACCCTTCGCAAAACCAGCTACACATTCAATTGACTGCTGCATCTAATGTTCACAAAAGAAAGAAGGAGGGATTGTATCAACTTCGGAGAAACAAGACCTGTTGAAAATACTGGATTTTGCAAGCAAACGGATCTCATAAGCGGCTTGGTTCTTCTCTTCCCCTGTTCCGAAAAAAATCCCTGCAACTCATCTTCCCTAAATCGTTTAGGGTTTGAAAAAAGGGAAGATGAGTTGGGTCTTTGTTTGCTAAAAACCCATTCTGATTTGGTCTCTGCTTGATCCATCTTGTTATTTGAGATATAGATGAGGAGTCTAGGCAACAACTTTGGGAGGAAAACCATGTGGTTGTGAGGTTTGATGTGAAATTATTTTGGGAATCTGTTTGCTTCGGTTCGTTTCTTTGTCTTTTACTTGCATCTGCATGTTTTGATAAATGTGGATTGACTGAAGGATTAAATTGAAGTGTTTCAGTAAGAGAAATTGTTAATTAAATCTTCAAAATTTAGGGTTTCGGTGTGATGTTTCCCTATGACAGAGCCTGTAAATCAGTGTTTTCTGGATTGTGGTTTCTCACCGCACAACGCCCTACTCCCCTGCAACTAATCTTTCTCCTTTGCCTCAGTGCCATCCCACTCCTGCTCCATCTCGCCCATGTACATCATCACCACTGCAATCCTGTGCTCGCACACCGCTGCAGAGAATGGGTTTGTTTGATTTCATCATACAGTAAGAAGCCACATTCAAACAAAACCCAGTTCTTGAATTAAGGATTTTACAAATTTAAAACAAAATAATTTCAATTAGACAAGAAATAAATATGTGCATTTAGGTACTTGGTTCATCAATGATATATGGATATGAGAGCTTGCAACTCATCTTCATTTTTTTCAAGCCTTATACGATTTGGGGAAGATGAGTTGCAGGGGTTGTTTTTTCTTGAAGGGACATTTTTATAATTTTATCCTTTGATTTTAACATTGTTAGTCAAGAACTAACGGAATGGGTTTATTTGTTACCATTTGCAAACATCAGGGATACGCAGAATTTTTTCAAAACTGAGGGGTAAAATTATCCTTTCGTCAAACCTCACCAAAAAAATAGAAGATTAATGTGCATTCATTTATGGTGGATTTCAAAAAAATGGTTCTCATAATCAGTTTTAATCGGTCTTGCCAATTCCACCATTTGATTTTTTAAAGAGAAAAGACATTTCCAGCATTTAAAGATAACTTATGTAATTCTCAAGATTCTCCACTTATGGAAGAACATTATGTATATAGGAAAATTTATTTGTCAATGACACATGATATGGAAATCTGACAATTCTTACTACAGAGCAATACTAAGCATTTAATGACATTAAACTTAGGATCTAAGTGTTTCCACTAAATTCGGCATCGATGGCGTGAATTGAAGATGCCACAAAATAAATTGAATCAAAGAGTGGGTTCTACCAGTGCCTTGGTAATCCAAGGACTTTTCAAAAATAAATGCAAAGATTGCAATGCCAAGAACAAGAAAAAGAAGCAATCAAATTAATTTTCTCTCCAGATACATCTTTGGAAAAATGAAGGACTATAAAGATCTTCAATTTGATTTGGAAGGATGCATCATTGCATCTGATACTCTGATAGTATTGTTGGAGAGTAATCCCAACAAGTTCTTTTAAGGAATAGAACATAAACCATTTACAACTAAGAAAAAGAAAAAGAAAAAGACAATAAAAGATAAATGTAAAGACCTGTTTGATTTGATTTGTTGGATCCTTTCCTTTGTTTTAAAATTTTCCTTTTATAGGCATCCTCAGGTGGTTTCTGTAGTTACCAGGTAGTTTTATAACTACCCACTTCTTTGAGAGGTAGTTTCACAAATACCCACTTCTTTGAGAGCTTGTTGTAACCACCTTATTGATCGTTCTTAAGTCGCTGATCGTTTATCGGTCATTGACCGTTTTCGATCACTGACTGTTTTCGGTCACTGACCATTTTCTAACTGTTTTTGGTCATTGACCGTTTTCGATCATTGATTGTTTTTTGTCACTGACCATTTTCGGTCACTGACCATTTTCTAACCGTTTTCAATCATTGACCGTTTTCTGACCGTTTTCAATCACCGATCATTTTTGGTCACTGACTCATAGGTCAGTCTTGATTGAAATAGATTTCGATCTATTTCTCTGTTGACTGAAATAGACCGAAAATAAGGTGTAAACACTAAGAGGGTTGGAGAGATTTTAGGTGAGAGAAACTTAGGATCTCAAAAGATTTTATCACTTATGGAAGAGCATTATTTAGGCCTGATTTGGTACGATTTCTATTTCAATTTCAGGACGTGATTTCTATTCCAGAAATTGCTTGGTTTGATTTTTACATTTTATTTCACTAAAATAGAAATCAAGTGGAATAGAAATTCTGGAATAACAGAGGAGCTTTTCTAGGATTTCTATTTCATTTGATTTCACTCAAGCTCTTTAATAAACACATGGTTAATTTGATGGACAAAGTACTACTTTCATGTTAAAAATAAAACACTACCCTTCTTCTCATAATGGTCTCACCACCATCCACTGCCCCACTACCACCATTGCCGCCACCACCCTTCCCAATGAAATATAAAGAATCTATTTTCAAAAATTGAACTACCAAATGAATTTTTTTATTCATATTGATATAACCAAAACAATTTCAATTTTTGACAAAAAAAACTATTGGTTGACTATAATAATCCCAAGTGCACTGAGAGGGGGGGTGAATCAGTGCCTTGAAAAATTCTTCCAAACTCAATCCCGTAGCAATAACAATCACACACAAAGATTGGCCGGGACAGTCTCGTAATTACCAATCACACATGCACGTCCACCTCGCAACCACTGTGTGGTCTGGTCTACCAGACAATGCACCACTACTCTGCAGCAAACACACTCCAAGAATACGAAAATAAAATAACAAGCACACAGTACACCAAATATACGTGGTTCGGCCAAGCTGACTACATCCACGGAGGAATACCCGTAAGGGTTTCGTATTTCCTCAAATACTCAACTCGAGTTTGACTATTACAATAGCCCAGGTGCTACAACACCTGCTTCTGACTCCGTAACAACGAAATCTAGGGCTACAACCCCAATCCAATCAAGCCCCAACTTGAATGGAATTACAATATGAATATAAAAATTCAATTACAAGTCCCTCCCAATAACATGAACAAAAATTAGGATTCTTTCAACATGAATCAAACCATAAATATCAAATAGGACTTGTGAAACAAAAGATTATCTCTCCCTGAGTAATCCCGTGACTAACCCACTGCTCGAAGCCTGCCTGATGTTGTGCACGATCTCCAATGTTCAAAGCAGTATCTTCGATTGTTCAAGCAAGATTTTTCTTCGTTTTTTATGTTTCATTAATTTTTCTGCTCTTTCTCACGTTTCCACTGTGTTCTCCTTGAAAAAATATGCACTTAAAAAAAAAACAACGACTGATTTGGACTTCGAATGAGAGAGATATTGCCTTCCAAAGTTGAACGATACAAAAATGGCAAGTGGAGGACGAATTTATAATATTCAAAGATATTCGTGACGATCGGCAAGGCACGATAAGATTTGCCAAGAGATCACATTCCAAAAGAGGTGACAGCTGTACAACACTTACTCAAATCAGAACTTTAACAACCGTACTACTCTCTTAAGGAACAATGTTATGGTGTATCGCATAGCACCGTGCACCATCAAGGGCAAGCCAATCAGAGAGCGACGTGATGAGAAAAATCCAACGGTCACCAAGATTCCATAATTTTATAAAACAATGGGACACCTCTGTTGATAGTAGCACTTCAAAAAAAACGACCAAAAAATTGGCTAAGTATAAAACTGTTTGCCTATGCTAGATTTGCTCTATTTTTGCTCATAGACACGGAAAAATCTGTAACTTTCTCATCCGACATTGAAATGATGCAAGATCAGTTGCGTTGGAACCGTGACTCGACGAACTTCATTTTTTATGAAGACCACTTCACCCAAAAATTCCATTAAATCTTTCAAAAATGACCTTAAAGTCACTGCCATTGCACAAATCTATGAAATCACAACTTTAACAATATGAAACCTTCACCTGCTACTTCGCCCCTTTGCCAAACACTATATAAGGACTTAATAAGCTGTTAAATGGTGTTCTTCAAGTGCGAGTACCTCTGTAATCCTACCAAATGACCAAAATACCCTTAGAGCCGTGTAGGTGACTATTTTACCATTTCAGCTCTTCCAGCTCATCAAATACCACTGCTGCATCACCAATATGGATAATAAGGTTGCCAACAATGACAACACCACTCCAGCAAACCTCAGTTGACCCAGTTGACCAATAGACTATTTCATGAAATTAATCCAAAATTAAAATAGAAATAATAGCAAATCTAATCTTATATAGGAAACATTTATTTACAACTGACACATGAGATATCAAATCTGAAATTCTTCCCGTTTTAACATAGAAATGGCATATTGCATTTAAAGACATTAAACACCACAACCATATAAATCCAGCAAAGGCCCATCAAAAGAATTCAAAACCTCACTTGTTTCAAGACCAAGAATCAAAAGTATGGCATCCCAGTATTTCTTTGTTGTTCTTCTTGTTTCATGTTTGCTTCTTTTGCAGAAGACTTCTGCTATTGGTAGATCATACGGCGGATGGCAACCCCTCAAAGATGTGAATGATCCAGAAGTTCAAGAGATTGGAAAATTTGCAGTCACTGAACATAACAAAGAGGCAAAGGTTGATCTCCAATTTGGTGCAGTGAAGAAAGGTGAATTTCAGCTTGTTAATGGAAGGAATTACAGACTCCTTGTCACTGCAAAAGATCATAATATTGAAAGTGATTACAATGCTAAGGTATATGTAGATTTGACAAATACTAAGAAGCTTGTCTCCTTCACCAAGCATGAGAATTGAGTGAGAGAGAGAGAGAGCTTTTTTTGTCAAGGAGCTTGACTTTTACATTCGAATATTATCCTGAATAAAGCATTTCTTCTACCCAAAAAAAAAAAGCAAATCTTTTCTTTTCAATTAGGGAATAGAGCAATAAATAATGATACGCATCAAAATTTTGGGAAAAAGTTTCCCACAATGTTAGGGTACTATTTCCTTCTTACATGGGGTTCTTTATTATTGCTCTTATTCATGTGGTTCCATGTGGATGATATCGTTTTTTGCGCCATCATTAGTCTGGCATATGATCTATCGCCCCCTCCAACATTGGCATTGTAGGAAACCCTATCAATTTAAATTTTGTTGCTGAAAGAGATTTTATTCCATTGATTGGATTCGGAAATACTTTCTAGGATGCTTTTAACAAGCAAAAAATGCTTATAATTTTTCTCTTAGATTATATCTTGGTGACTAACTTTGTGTTTCTTATTTTGTTGTAACCCTAAATTTTATTGGATTGAAACTAGGGGTAAAATGAGAATTACAAAAATCCTATATGGAGGACATTTCAAAAATTTCAAGGGTTTTGGGAATTTTATGTGCAAAACTTTTGTTTTCTAGTCCAACAGACTAGATGGTATCTCTAGTACAGTACCAAGCTTTACGACATGGAATGGTGATGTAGCATAATTTTTATCCTCTCAAGTTCCCTGCCCGGTCAGGTGCTTAGGTTCCTCTCACAGAAAGGTGGAAATGACGACCTAACCCCACCCGGGCAGTGTGTTCGGGCAGGGGTGAGGTCGTCATTTCCCCCCCCCCCCCAATGAGAGAAACCTGAGCACCTAACCGGGCAGGAAACCTGAGAGGAGAACGATTCGATGTAGCAATGTATGTTTATCTAGAAATGGTCTAGATTGGCCACATGAAAAATTTTGGAATAAGATCCATCCACATGCCCTCCTCTTTTCTATTGACAGATTCCTTATATTTTCAATCGTCCTTTTCTTTTTATAGAACTTTTTTTATATATATATTTTTTGGGTGTGACTGGTCATTGTTCAAAACCTTATCCTAATGGCTGATTATATATCACATTTTTTTAACATAAAAAAGAGATTATGTGTTAAAGAGAAAATAATTTACGCTTGTGGTAGGAGCCTTTCTTACTCTCTCATTATTCTTTTGCCATGTGAACTGTGAATGTGGCTATTTCGACTATTGGATGAAAAGGATACAGCTTAGAAAAGCCACATCTTAAATTATTTGCACAGTTCCCTAAATTTAAGATGTGCATCTCTATACAAGCCTATGCTACTCCAAAAATTATTTGCACACTCCCCTAACCTTGGATATATTTTTTAAGCTTTATTTTGCCACATAGAAAACTCTGATATGGTAGAAACTTGACATGTGAGCAAGAACCGAGGATTATTAACTCTGATAGCCTCTAGTTTAAATTAAGTGTATGGGGAGAGATTTGGGGAAGTGTTCTTTGTCGGAGAGCATGGCTTCAACGCCTACATAAATGGTGCAGGCACAGGAGCCACATTACAGGATAAGAAACTTTCTTCCATTTATTTATTATTATTATTATTAATTTTTTGGGAGGGGTTTGGAATGGGATAGGAAAGAAATGCATTACAAAGTAGGGAACTTAAGTGTCAGAATATTTAGGGAACCTAGCTAGACAATGGAATCCTTAGGAAGTGACATAGATTTCCAGGGATCTTTGGGATTTTTTGAGGTTCTGATTTTAAGTGGTATGTTTTATTGACTGTGTACATTTTTTGTATGGATGTAAACAGATCGGATTCCATCGGATAGTAGCATTGGGGTGTTAACTGGTTGGGCTCAGTCAAGTCTAGCCAGGGCTCATGGTGCTTAAAGATTGCATGGTGACCACCCATTTAAGCATTTGGGCTGGGCCTGATCGAGCTTCGGGCTATAATCGAGCCTTTACCAGGCTGTGGGCATGTTTAACTCTATACGGGCTTTACCGCGCTGTGGGCATGTTTAATCTTGTTAAGCTTGGGTTTTTTTTTAGGGTAAATGTTAAGCTTAGATTCACACCCAACAAAGATATAGGGAAGCGTGTCTGTGAGTTGTGCATAGGAAGTAGTAGGCCTTGCCAATTCAAACTGAGAATTGAAATCTATGTCTATTATCAATCTTCCTACACCTCCATTCTCATCATCCTCCATCATAATATCTATGTACTCATGATCACCTCCACACCCAGAAAAATATTTATTAAGAAGGTAGAACCCCCATTTGATTAGTGACAATTGATTAACACCATAACAAATCCTAATTAAATAAAATATAATTTTGCAACCCCTGTTAACTCAAGTAATATCAATCCCAACTAAATGGGTCGGCTTCACAAATCCTTGTTTTCCATTAAACCCCATTCAAAGTCATACTCTACTAGTCAATCCCAAGCCATGCATTCGGTTGATACCCCTAATCACAAGGTTTCAAAACCAATAAATAGGTCGGGCTAGGTCGGGGTAGCATTTGGTCGGTCCGGTCGGGAGCCCAATGGGCTAGAACCCCACACCGGGACCGCCCGGTTACTAAATGGGCCGGGCTGGGCAGGGCTTTAACCAGACAGCTTTGGTCGATTCTTCCGGTCTGGACCTGGAATTGACACCCCTAACTGGCATTATCACATTCGTATCTGATTAGTTTTCAGATGGATTCGGATAATATTCTATCTGTTGGCATCTTAATTGTTTTGTTGATGACGGTTAGGGTTGAGACTTGAGAGTTCAACAAGTACCTTTTCTTCTACTCTTCTCAGTCTTTGATTTTCTTATGTTTTCTACTTTTGATTTTACGTTGTATTTATTTTAATAGATATGTGATTCCATGTATCACAATACCTAAAACAATATATAAACCAATAGAAAATTTAGAAAAAGAATCACGTTATCTTAACTTATAAAATTATAAAACTAAAAAGAACTTTATCGGATAGACGGACACAAAGATATATTTCAGACATTTAATTACCGTGGATTGCTAAACGAATCGGATAATAATCGATCGGATAGAGGGATTATCGTATTTGTATCCTATTAGTTTTCGGACTGATACGAACAGGGATCGAATATAGATTTTTGAATATCTGTTGACATCCTTAACTTTTTGTGACTAAAAGAAGGAGAAAATGGCCAAAAAAAAGGAGATTAGTATGCATTCATGGTGCGTTTGGTGTATGTCTTTTCTCCAGTTCCCCAACAACATCCTCCTCTGCCTCCTCCACCACCATCCACTTCCCAAACCCCAACCGCTTCCACCGTCTCCTCCACCACTAACCTATCCTATTTCCATCCATAATCTTTGCCACTTCCTCGTCCACACACCCCCCCCCCCCCCCACTACCTCCACCTCTATCACCTCCTTCTCCTCCTCCACAACCACCATCACCATTCCTGCCCCCTCCCCAACCCCAACCACTTCCACCTCCTCCACCACATCCATTCCCATCTGTAACCTCCGCCACTCCCCCTCCACCTCCACTCCACTACCTCCCCCCCTCCCCCTTCTCCGTTTCCAACCCCACTCCCATGTCCATCCGTACCCTTCGCCACTCCCCCCACCTCCAATCTAACTACCTTTGCCTCTAAGTGGACTCTAATTTTATAGCGCTAGCTGTCCAAAGACTCCAAACAGGACAGAGGATGATGGGAAGCTGAAAGTTCTAACTTATTCTTTTTAATAATCTTTTCGGCTCTGCCATTGCACTGGTATAGATCTCGCCCTGCGCGATAAGGGGGAGATGGTTCTGGTGATGGGGCTCCTCATCTCGGACACCTGGATTGAAGCACAGCTCCAGCATATCGGCACCTCCGGCAGCGATATTACCTACACTCTTGGGATCTTCGACCGCAAGGCCAGGGAGTTTTACGACATCACCTGGGGCGGCGTCGACGCCTCCACCTTCGTCTCCGTCGTTAGCTCCGGTGGGGCTTTCGACCTGCACGAAATGGAGGAGTCTCTGTTGATGAGTGGTGGGCCCACTATCTGGGTGAGTAAGGCTTTTGTGCTCCAAGGATTTGTTTCAGTGTTTGGGTCCTTTGTTAAGAGCGGGTATTCTTTTTTCTTTTTTTGTGTGTTTGCGGGTGTTGCCGACCCAGGTGCTTGTGGCACCGAGGTAAACGTCGGCTCTGATGCTCCAGCCATCAGTCATTTTGGACTGTTTGGCACTTTTGGGGCCCCTTCTATTGGCACGTATGTGCATGCACTGAATCGTAGCAATGGCTGCAACTTGTTATCTAGGGATGTGGTAGTGACCCAACCCCTACGTTGGATGACCCAGTCAATAGCATGTGCGACCAGGTCAAATTCTACTCCTTGGTTTTGGATACTATATATCCATACCTTGTGCTTATCATGCTCTTTATTGGTGTTATGTATTTCATTTTCCCTTGTTTGGCGTTGGGCGTGCATGAATGCACAATCTCCTCTACCTCCACCTCCACCCCACCCCCACCCTCACCATCACCATCAAGACCTCTTCCTTTTCCTCCACCGCCATGTTAAAAAAACAACGTCCATAATGACGATTTTGCAGAAGAAATTACAAAGTGAAAGAGGACATACACGCACAAGACAAGATTTCCATGGTTCACCCCAAGAAGGAAGGCTACGTCCACGGCCGAGCAATAGTACGAATCCATTAATCTATGAAGCAAAATACAAAAGCCTCTCACTCATCTCTTAAAGAGATAACAACATTATATAAGAAAACCCTAACCTCGAAAAGTACAAAACTACCCCTCCCCCTAAAATCCACCCGGTTCGGACCTAAACCAAAATAGGTCGAAATAAATATAAAATTGAAGCTTTTGACGAGCACTTTTTGGCCATTCTGGCGTGTTTCAAAGGTGAAAGGCCCGCCAAAGAATCACCACAACACTTTATGGACTGAGATCACGCTTCACCAATAACACCCCATGCCCATTTCCTTCCCATTCATAGAATTTTGTAGATCTGGCTTAAAGGAATATTTAAGGAACCTAGACAACACAAATCCTAAAGACGAGATATATTTCCAAAGATCTTTGAGATTTCTTAAGGTTTTGTCATGTAAATAGTGTAGGTGAATGAAAAACCACTTCACGTAAGTGAAGCTTTCCTGAACTCAGAAAAAATGGCCACAAAAGGAGAGATTAGGGTGCATTCATGATGGATTCCAAACAAGGCTCTCACAATCAGTTTTAATCAAATTCAGGGTCTTGTCAATTCCACCATTATATTTTTCAAAGAGAAAGAGATTTTTGGCATTTAACATTGTGTTTGGTTGCGTAAATTTCTGGATGTCTGCATTGATTTAGATGTAACATCCATAGATCAGAGTATCTGTGGATTTGTAATTCTGAAAGAATAACTGTTTGGTTACCCTGATTCTGAAACCTGAATCTACCAGAATAAATGTTTGGTTACCTTGATTCTGAAACCTGAATCTACCCAAAATGTGATAAAATGCAATATGAAATAAAATTAATTATACTAATTATTTTATTATTTAATAATAATAAAATATACTCACAATTAGAATATAAGTATTTAAAAAGTTAGTATTTTTAATTAATAATTTAATTATGTGTGCTCACTGCCTTCCATACAACCTTTGCCCTTTAATATTATAAATTCACAATCACAGTCGTCACAACTTGCCACATTATCCATCTATACATTAATTATTTCTCAACTTAAATTACTCAAATAATTTTGTAAATGTCATTACCATCCAAGACACCATAATAAAAACTTATAAAAATATCATTAAAATTCCTCTTTCCTAAAATAATTATTAAAATATCATTACATCTAACATGATTAAGCATCCATTTGAAGCCAACTATAGTTGAGACATGCTTATGTTCCAGTTGAATAAAAAAGATCTTGGTGGATTTAAACCACCATCCCTTGGAACATGCTTAATTGAGACATGCTCATGTTCCAAGTGCTCTACCAATATGAGCTAAAGACCCATCAAGTAGAGTTTGGAATTTACAAGTAACCACGAGACATTGCCACAAACCTTGCTTCGAAGAGAAAACCCGAAGGGGTTTCTAAATTGCAGTTAAGATTCAAAGCTGTAATAAAATAACAGAAATACTACCCTAAACCCAGGAAAAGCACAAAAGTTCATTATTCATTTGTTATAAAAAAAAAAAAAAAAAAAAAAGGATTAAATTGGAATTGTCTGTTCTGCACTATTTCTTACCACCTATAAAGATAATCCAAAGAAGTAGTATCATACAGAGATATCCGGACAGTAGATATATCCATAACTCAAAGAAAGAAATAAAAAAAAAATGTATTCATCTCACGAGCCCAATGTTGAATCCAAGATTATATTCGTATATCATACAGAGTCACAGAGTCACAAAATATAGAGAGTGACCATCTTTATTTTTTCAGCAGCTCACGAATAAAAATCAAAGAATCTGAAATTAAAAAGATTGGTCATATTGGAGGATTCAAGTGCAAAATTTGGGAAAAGAAACAATCATACAACATAGTTTTATCTACTTTCCTTGCAATCCAATTTTGGCAAGGAAATGAAGAAGCATTATTCAGAAGGTAAAAGAGGGAAAGAGACAGAACTACATGACAGTGATAAAAAAAAATTAAAAAAACAGCCACAAAACCCCTTCTTACCTCTTCCCATTCTCTTCCCATACTCCACCCATTCAAAAAGACAAAACATTCATTCTTATTTTCACAGCCAACTTAACCCCATCCCCAAATGCTTCTCTTCCCAACAAAATCAAAGGAATTGGGTTTTTCAATCTCAGACTCTCAGCCATTTAAAGAGGATAGGTCAAGAAGCCATGTCCTAGAGCTCCTAACTGGAGATAGCAGTAAAGTTAACAGCAGAGGAGCCAAAACCCATTTTTTATTGGGTGTCACAAACTGGATATTTAACTTTAGATACACAATGCTTCCATACATATACATGCAAATTCAAATTTTCAATAAAATTGCAACCCAATCATAAGGCTATTCAATACACAATGCTTCCACAGAGTTTGATGACTTTAAATATGGTTTATATTCACCCAAGTTACAACATGGATTGCAATTTCATGCACAAGCCTAAGCTGCCATTTATTTCTAAGGCTAAATCTAAGATGCAAGGAGAGAGGAGCATAGGACTCCCCCCCCCCCCCCCACCAATCTCCCCTATTCTAAAGGTCCAAATGATGAAAATAAATCTGATTACCTGATCAGAACCAATAGGTCTCCCTGACATATCCACTGAAACTTGGCAGATATCTCCAGGGAGCAGGGAACGCTCAGGGCATTGCTAGCCGTTGGGCTGTGCCGCACATATCTTTAGGCATGCGCCGAGATGTGTGCGGCACAACTCAACCGCTGGATGCCACCTGACAGCACCCTGGGTGTATGCCTCCCTAGAAACGAGCTAAATTCGATTTTATGATCATCCCAAAGATTTCAATAATGGGCAGATTCCAGTCTAGCCCATGTGGGTTCATGTGGTTCAGTTTACTATCTATTGAATATTACCAACCTCTCTCTCTCTCTCTCTCTCTCTCTCTCTAAATAAAGTTTGAAATTTGAATGTTGAATCTGCTGACTGTGGTCAGGACAATAACTGTAGATGCATCACTCTCTTTGTTGGGTTCTCCATATAAGGATTCTTGATGGAGACTTCTCCCATGTCCTTTTCCCCTTCAATCCCCTCTCGATCAACCAGAGGAAAATTAATAAATAATTTCATCATTACAAAATTTCTTTAATAAAAACAATACTTAATGCAGCATTTCCATTTCATTATCCATATCCATTCACTCAATCCAGGATGGATTTGGACCCTTTATGGGATGTGGGTTCTACGTGCCAAAGGTGGGTCTCAAACTCCATGGAAGGTGTGAAATCTATCTCTTGTATCCACGTAGACAGAATCCAGACCCGTGTATACGGATATTATAATTTTTTAGTTATTTTTTTCTCACAAAAACTTGAAATTTTATTAGGATAAACCAGGCACCGCAAATCTCAGACCTGGGACAGGTATAAAAGCAAAAAAACAAGGGTGGATTAGTCCACTAAAAATGAGAAATGGAGGAAAAGGATACAAAGTGAGCTAACAGGTGAGCCTTTCTCCCTAACAATAGATCTAGCAACAGGCGTTGTCTTGGCGCATAAACGATCTCAGCAACAAATTCCCTTATCCCTCCTCTTGATTCATGTGAAATTTTCAATTCACTGTAATTTCAATTTTGGATGTTTGAATTTAGGGTTCATCTTCTCCAAATAGGAGAGTTTCAAACCCTAAATTATTTGGGGAAGATGAGGGTAATTTGGTCATTTTATTCTTTAATTTTGATGGATTTTTATCATAAGGACATTTTGATCATTAGATTCCTTAAAACTAACGTCTAATTTTCCAAATTAACAGACTAGACCAAAGTGCTATACTGTTTTGAAAGTAGGGGGAGTTTGCAATTAAAAAAATTGTAAAGAGCATTTGGACAAATAGATATTTTTAAGGGGGCATTTATAAAAAGCCCTATATTGTTTTTGGAAAGTGTTCTCTAATGGAGAGCATGGTTTCTATGCCTGCGTGAGATGCAATAAGCCCCCCTCCCCCTTTTGGTTCAATCTATATAGAGAGCAAGAAGGTCATTTTACAAAGAGGGGGAAAGAGATAGACACAAGGGTGCAAACACAGGAGCAACGATACCGGATAAGAAACTTTCCTCTTTTTTCCTTATTTATTATAGGGAGAATGTTCTCTGTGCCGCAATGCAGTCTACACCCAGGCACATGGGCAGCCTGTGTAGTGGGGCAGGGTGGTCATTGCGCCCACCCCCATGTGCTTGGGCACAGGCTGCTCTGCGGCACAGAGAACAGCACAATTAGTTATTATTATTTTTTGGGGGGAGAGGTTTGAAATTTTGGATTGGGATAGGAAAGGGATGCATAACTAAGTAGGGATCTTAAGTGTCAGAATATTTAGGGAACCTAGCTAGACATTGGAATCCTGAGGAAGTGGCATAGATTTCCAAAGATCTTTGAGATTTTTTGAGGTTATGATTTAAAGAAAAATGTTTTATTGATTGTGTACACTTTTTGTGACTAAAAAGAGGAGAAAACTGGCTAAAAAAAAAAAAAGGAGATTAATGTGCATTCATGTATGGTGGATTCCAAAAAAATGGTTCTCATAATCAGTTTTAATCGGTCTTGTCAATTCCACCATTCGATTTTTTAAAGAGAAAAGAGATTTCCGGCATTTAAAGATAACTTATGTAAATCTGAAGATTCTCCACTTATGGAAGAACATTATGTATATAGAAAATTTTATTTATCAATGGCACATATGATATGGAAATCTGATGATTCTTACTACAGAGCAATACTCATATTCCCATAATTAGAAGCATTTAAAGACATTAAACTTAGGATCTCACAGGGGTGGAGAGATTTTAGGTGAAAGAAACTTAGGCACAATTTGATAACGTTACTAGTGTTTCTATGTCGTTTCTGATAAAAAACATATTTTGGTGCTACTGTTACCAGAATAACGTTATTGGCTTCTTGAAAGGTGTTTGATAAACCTATTCCAGAAACGTATACAGAACACTATTAATACTGAAAGGTATTTGATAAAACCTATTTCTGCAACAGTTTTGTAATGGTTACTCCATATAAAGTTAATGATGTTAGGACATAAAAAAGTATTAAAAATCCATATAAAGTGTATATTAAAAAAAAAAAGAGACAGAGATGCACTAATAGGTTACTATAAATTACAGAAATGCCATTAACACTATAAATTACAAAAGTTTTAAAGAATACGAATTGAAAATGTCTCATTTATTTTTGCATCTTCAAAACCAGAGAAACAACAAAATTCATTCAAACTATCAACAAAAAAAGAAAGGCAAAAAAAAAAAAAAAAAAAACACACAGAGAAGCAGACATTGTATGATGCTCATGATTGCCTTCTGTGACCAGTTGAATAAAAAGAGTCTTGATGGATTCGAACCACCATCCCCTTGGAACATGCTTGAAACATCCTCATGTTCCAAGTGCTCTACCAATTTGAGCTAAAGACCCAACAAGTAAAGTTTGAAATTTACAAGTAACCATGAGACCATGCCACAAACCATGCTTCAATGATAATACCCAATGGGGGCCTTGCCACAACCCTTCCTAATGTTCTCACATGTATTGAACAAAATAAGAGATCATGTAACAAAACAAGAAAAAAATTATTGAAGAGGAAGATCAAAATCAATTGTTTCTTCATTAGATAACTAGTCACTGATGAGCAACAAGAACACCATCCAAAACTTAGCTAATCTAACCCTGTCTAGCACCTTATCTAGTGTCAGATTTTCATTAAATCATAAGAACAATGTGTATGTGAAGTGTTCCACTACAACATTCTTTTCCACTCAGGTTCATCTTGTATTGCTTACCTACTTAGCAAAAGAACAGCAAAAGAAAGCAACAAGCGCATACCGGATTCTTGATTTAGTAAAAGACACATGTCGCAAGGAGAAATCGATTTAAGGGAGGAGAAGAGAGGAAGACAAAGAGGAGATGTTCTCTGTTCTTCACAACAAAATCACAATTTCTCTTCTATTGGAGTCTGTGGCAGTTGAGATAGATGGATTGAGAGGTAATTGAAGAGCCTAAAATCGGGAGTAGCAAGCAAGGGTTTCTCAAGCGCACACACACACATGGAGAGGAGTTCGTACCTTCAACAATGGCGATGGAGGCGAGTTGCAGGAGTTGAGGTTGCTTCGGGTGAGAGAAAAGCTTTCAATCGCAAAGAGGAGAAGACGGGTCTCTTGAGGATTTCTTCTAAGTGAGAGAGGAACTTTCAATCGCAGAGAGGAGAAGACGAGTCTCTTGAGGAATTCTTCTAGTTAATACCTTCAACAATGGCGATGGAGACGAATTGCAGGAGTGGGGTGAGGTTGATTCAGATGAGATAGGAGGTTTCAATCGCAGAGACGAGAAGACGACTCTTGGTTTGTCCTTTTTTCACCAACAATTATCGGGCAACAAGTTTTTGTAAGTTGAAACACTTTTATGAATTTGTATACAAAATGGTAAAAACAAGAAATTGTTGTTTTTACAATAACGTTTTTTTGGGCATAAACTGTTATAAATTTTAATTTATGGTAGCAGAAACACCTGAAGTAAAACGGATTTATCAAACAGTTTTTTTGTGTCATTTGTGTGCTGGGAACATTACTAGCACAGAAACAGCAGAAACAAAACGTTGTCAAACGATGCCTTAGGATCTCAAAAGATTCTATCACTTATGGAAGAGTATTATTTAGGCCTGATTTGGTATGATTCCTATTTCAATTTCAGGACGTGATTTCTATTGCAGAAATTGTTTGGTTTGATTTTTATACTTTATTTCAATGAAATAAAAATTCTGAAATAACTGAGCAGCTTTTCTAGGATTTCTATTTCATTTGATTTCACTCAAGCTCTTTAATGAATACATGGTTAATCTGATGGACAAAGTAGTAATTTCATGTTAAAAATAAAAAACTACCCTTCTTCTCATAATGGTCTCACCACCATCCACCGCCCCACTGCCACCATTGCCGCCACCACCCTTCCCAATGAAATATAAAGAAACTATTTTAAAAAATTGAACTACCAACTGAATTTTTTTATTCATATTGATTTAATCAAAACAATTTCAATTTTTGACAAAAAAAATCTATTGGTTGACTATTTCATGAAATTAATCCAAAATTAAAATAGAAATAATAGCAAATCTAGCCTTATATAGGAAACATTTATTTACAACTGACACCTGTGATATCAAATCTGAAATTCTTCCCGTTTTAACATAGAAATGGCATATTGCATTTAAAGACATTAAACACCACAACCATATAAATGCAGCAAAGACCCATCAAAAGAATTCAAAACCTCACTTGTTTCAAGACCAAGAATCAAAAGTATGGCATCCCAGTATTTCTTTGTTGTTCTTCTTGTTTCATGTTTGCTTCTTTTGCAGAAGACTTCTGCTATTGGTAGATCATACGGCGGATGGCAACCCCTCAAAGATGTGAATGATCCAGAAGTTCAAGAGATTGGAAAATTTGCAGTCACTGAACATAACAAAGAGGCAAAGGTTGATCTCCAATTTGGTGCAGTGAAGAAAGGTGAATTTCAGCTTGTTAATGGAAGGAATTACAGACTCCTTGTCACTGCAAAAGATCATAATATTGAAAGTGATTACAATGCTAAGGTATATGCAGATTTGACAAATACTAAGAAGCTTGTCTCCTTCACCAAGCATGAGAATTGAGTGTGAGAGAGAGAGAGAGCTTTTGTTGTCAAGGAGCTTGACTTTTACATTCGAATATTATCCTAAATAAAGCATTTCTTCTACCCCAAAAATAAAAAAGCAAATCTTTTCTTTTCGATTAGGGAATAGAGCAATAAATAATGATACGCATCAAAATTTTGGGAAAAAGTTTCCCACAATGTTAGGGTACTATTTCCTTTTACATGGGATTCTTTAGTATTGATCTTATTCATGTGGTTCCATGTGGATGATATCGTTTTTTCCGCCATCATTAGTATGGCATATGATCTATCGCCCCCTCCAACATTGGCGTTGTAGGAAACCCTATCAATTTAAATTTTGTTGCTGAAAGAGATTTTATTCCATCGATTGGATTCGAAAATACTTTCTAGGATGCTTTTAACAAGCAAAAAATGCTTATAATTTTTCTCTTAGATTATGTCTTGGTGACTAACTTTGTGTTTCTTATTTTGTTGTAACCCTAAATTTTATTGGATTGACACTTGGGGTAAAATGAGAATTACAAAAATCCTATATGGAGGACATTTCAAAAATTTCAAGGGGTTTGGGAATTTTATATGCAAAACTTTTGTTTTCTAGTCCAACAAGACTAGATGGTATCTCTAGTACGGCACCAAGCTTTACGACTTGGAATGGTGATGTAGCATAATTTTTATCCTCTCAAGTTCCTTGCCCGGTCAGGTGCTCAGATTCCTCTCACAGAGAGATGGAAATGACGACCTAACCCCACCCGGGCAATGTGTTTGGAGGGGGTGTGGTCTTCATTTTTCGCCCCCCTGAGAGGAACCTGAGCACCTGACCGGGTAGGAAACTTGAGAGGAGAACGATTCGATGTAGCAATGTATGGTTATCTAGAAATGATCTAGATTGACCACATGAAATTTTTTGGAATAAGATCCATCCACGTGCCCTCCTCTCTTCTATTGAGAGATTCCTTATATTTTCAGTCGTCCTTTTCTTTTTATAGAACTTTTTTTATATATATATTTTTTTGGGTATGACTGATCATTGTACTAAACCTTATCGTAATGGCTGAATATATATCACATTTTTTTAACATAAAAAAGAGATTAGGTGTTAAAGAGAAAATAATTTGCGCTTGTGGTAAGAGCCTTTCTTACTCTCGATCTCATTATTCTTTTGCCATGTGGACTGCCAATGTGGCTGTTTCGACTATTGGATAAAAAGGATCCAGCTTAGAAAAGCCACATCTTAAATTTAAGAGCATGATTCAAAATATATAATACCCTCTCATTTATTGGTATGCATCCTTGTGCATCTCTATGCAAGCGTATGCTACTCCAAAAATTATTTGCACACTCCCCTAACCTTGGATATATTTTTTAAGCTTTATTTTGCCGCATAGAAAACTCTGATATGGTAGAAACTTGGCATGTGAGCAAGAGCCGATGATTATTAACTCTGATAGCCTCTAGTTTAAATTGAGTGTATGGGAGAGAGATTTTTTTAGGGGGAAGTGTTCTCTGTCGGAGAGCATGG